>NC_135990.1:16907116-17190705 GCF_053455715.1 Rhinoraja longicauda
CCTGGTGATTCCCACGTAAGCAATTTCTTGCTTGTTTTCGTTGTTAACGAGCGATAAGCCAAGGCTGTGAAGGGAGATGGTAACTCCCTTTTCAAACTGTTTCAAGTCCTCGGCCTGCCGCGCTTTGGAAACGATGGCCAGGTCTTCAGTGAACAGCAGTACCCGCTGTCGCCCATCAAGGAAGGAAACCCAGTGAATCTGATTGTTCTGATTCCAGAGGAATTGCCCAAACTGATCCTGTAAAGTATAAACGATTCTATCAATGAACAGGGAATGTCCTTAAAGTTAAAGATTTCAAATACTATGCTGATCCAAAGATATTGTATTTGCTAGATAGGCTCCATAAGGTGCTATTGAGGGCGTGCAGCGTAGGTTCACTAGGTTAATTCCCAGAATGGCGGGACTGTCATATGTTGAAAGACTGGAGCGACTAGGCTTGTATACACTGGAATTTAGAAGGATGAGAGGAGATCTTATCGAAACGTATAAGATTATTAAGGGGTTGGACACGTTAGAGGCAGGAAACATGTTCCCAATGTTGGGGGAGTCCAGAACAAGGGGCCACAGTTTAAGAATAAGGGGTAGGCCATTTAGAACTGAGATGAGGAAAACTTTTTCAGTCAGAGTGTTGTGAATCTGTGGAATTCTCTGCCTCAGAAGGCAGTGGAGGCCAATTCTCTGAATGCATTCAAGAGAGAGCTAGATGGAGCTCTTAAGGATAGCGGAGTCAGGGGGTATGGGGAGAAGGCAGGAACGGGGTACTGATTGAGAATGATCAGCCATGATCACATTGAATGGCGGTGCTGGCTCGAAGGGCCAAATGGCCTCCTCCTGCACCTATTGTCTATTGTCTATTGACAAAATATGTAGGAAAGAACTGCAGATGCTGGTTTAAATCGAAGGTAGACACAAAATGCTGGAGGAACTCAGCAGGACAGGCAGCATCTCGGGAGAGAAGGAATGGGTGACGTTTCGGGTCAGTTCTATAGGGCGCTTGTCAGGCCGCATTTGGAATATTGTGAACAATTTTGGGCACCATATCTGAAACGTAAAGAATAATAAAAGGCTTGGATAGAGTGGATGTGGAGAGGATGTTTCCACTAGTGTCTAGGATGAGAGGTCATAGCCTCAGAATTAAAGGACGTTCTTTTAGGAAGCAGATGAGGAGGTATTTCTTTGGTCAAAGGGTGGTGAATCTGTGGAATTCTTTGCAACAAAAGGTTGAAGAAGAGGCCAAGAAAGTGGATATTTTTAAGGCAGAGATAGATAGATCCTTGATGAGTATGGGTGTTAGAGGTTATAAGGAGAAGGCAGGAGAATGGAGTTAGGAGGGAGAGGTAGACCAGCCATGATTGAATGGTAGAGTAGATTTGATGGGTCGAATGGCCTAATTCTGCTTCTCTCACTTATGACCCTATGATATCTAAACTAACAAAGTTCTGACAAAGATCTTTAACTTCAAACATTAAGTCTATTTCTCTTCCTAGAAATGCTGCCTGACCTGCTGAGCATTTCCAGCCTTTTCTACTTTTATTGTATGTTTGACTCAATACTTTATTTACAAACAAGAAACTTGTGGCAAGTGGCTTGTATCCTGCTTTGTATCCGATAGTATTTAGTAACAGATCAAGGTAGGTGTAAGGGTCAGAGGATTGTGGGATGTAGTTAATGATTTGCTGCTATTTCAACCATGTTCTTTGTAAACAGGCAGAGCCCAAGCATCCGATGACAAGCATCTGATGATTCTCTACAATTTCAAAGCATGATTGGAAAACCACTCAAGCTCTTGACAATCACTTAGTGCCAGAATCCTTTTTCATTTATTCATTCTCAAAAGTGACAAGACTGGCAAGATTGACATTTGTTACTCATCTTTAGTTCCGCTGAAAGGAGTTGATGGACTGCCTCTTGAACCACTCCTGTGCAATAGTTACTGGCCTGATGCAAGCGTATGTCTTGGTAGGCTATTCCAGAGAAGGGGTCATGAGTTGACCTTGTTTGTGTAGGACTTGGGTCACAGACTGGTCAGGCTGGGGCATCATGTTTCCCTTTCTACAACTCTCAGCACACCAGTTAAGTTATTAAATGACAAAATAATAGCTTTATGACTGATTTTTTAAAACTTTCAGCCATGTACTTTTTATGTTAAGGCATTTTAGGAACTGAAGCTCCAGCATAGTAAATCTGCACTTTATCTGTGTCTACGTTATGGGAATCATCATCTTCACAGGGTTCATGAAGATGTGTGGGTTTGTAGGTTAATTGGCCCTTGTAAACAATGCCTAGTGTGTAAGGTGTGGATAAGAAAAGTGGGATAACAGAGAACTAGAGTCAATGAGTGCACTCGGTGAGTTGAATGGCCTGTTGCTCTGAATGAAACACTGGTCATTTATATTGGTGCATGACACATAAACAAAGCTTTGGCCAGTGGCTAATCCAGAGCCCAACATTTCAATCCAATCACAGGAGAAAGCTTCAATGCAAGACGGCGGCTCAAATGTTAGCAGCTCTAGCAACGGGGACTTTGGTCAGGTACTCATTGTTACACTTAATACCAACAGACCTTTAACAGGTCCAGTTCTCCTGTTTTCCATGCACAGCCCCACTCAAGCTTCCTGATGCCAGCAGGGTTGCTCCATGCAAACAACCTAGCTTCTCCTGGATCAAGTATCGTCTCTTCCTGTGCTTCACTGCAGGAGAGAAAGATATCAAAGGGTGATTAGAATAATCATAATTTAAAAGTCTAGTCAGCAGAAAGTAGAATAACATCTCTACTTGCTCAGGAGGCTGAGGAAATTCGGCACGTCTCCAATGACTCTTACAAACGTCTACAGATGCACCCTAGAAAATACACTGTCCGGTTACATCACAGCTTGGTTTGGGAACAGCTCTGCCCAAGACCAGTAGAAATTGACCAGACTCCCTACTACTGACTCCAACTACACTTCACGTTGCCTCAGAAAAGTAGCCAACTTAATCAACGATCTTTCCACCCTGGTCATTCTTTCTTCTTGCAGTCGATAAAGCTTAAAAGTACACACCACCAGACTAAGAACCAGCTTCTTCCCTTCTGTGTCAGGCTTCTGAATGGTCCTTCCATTAGCTATGGTACTGTCCAATTCACTTCTGCACGACTGCAGACATTGGAGCAGTTGCACTACAAAGCACTCTGTATCTCCCCGAAGATAGACACAAAATGCTGGAGTAACAACGCGACGGGCAGCATCTTTGGAGAGAAGGAATGGGTGACGTTTCAGGTCGAGACTCTTCTTCAGTCTCGTCCCGAAACGTCACCCATTCCTTCTCTCCAGAGATGCTGCCTGTCCCGCGGGGTAACTCCAGCATTTTGTGTCTATCTTCTGTTTAAACCAGCATCTGCAGTTCCTTCTTACACATCTCCTCTGTATCTTCCCATTTGATCTACCTATTGTACTTGATTTTGGCTTGATTGTATTTATGTGCAGTATTATCTGATTTGATTGTATAGCATGCAAAACAAGACTTTTCACTACACCTTGGAACATGTGACAATAATGAACTAAACCAGTAAGGTTATCCCTGCACTGGAAGTGCACTGTACAGCTCTTTTAGAAATTTTAGTTATAATATCGAGAAATCACATCATTCACGTAGCAAATATTTCATAGAGTCAGAATTGTTCGGGAGCAGCCAGTTAGTTCATACATCCATGCCCAGAGTCAAGTACCCAACTCTACTCATCCCATTTACCAGCACTTGGTCCATAGCTTCCTGGCTTTGGCAATTCAAATGCTCATCTCGATCCCCTACTATAACAACATCCCCGACTATAACAAGTTTATTAGTTTTGCAGAGGCCTGCAATCTCTTGGCATGTTTGCCTTTCTAATTCACATAGAATATTTGGGACCACTCCCAGCAAGGTGATCCCCCCAATTTTATTTCTCATCTCCACCCATATAGCTTCACTGGACGATCCAGCAGTCATGCCATCTTGGACTTCTGCGTGACATTCTCCTCAGTCAATAAACCGACACCACCTAATCCTGTGCCCGCACCACAGTCTCTCCTGGAACATGAATCTGCCATTCTTCTCCATCTCTTCACCAAGTTTCCATACCATAACGGGTGCAACGCCCCAATCACAGGTTCCTATCCATATCCTGAGTTCATCTGCCTTACCAGTCAGGGCTTAGACGGTGCAGTTGGTTAAACGTGTTCAGAGAAAGTTCCTCAGGCAATATGTCGTGGGCCAAGCTTGATCTTTGGCAATTGGGACGGGCAAGTCATATCATATCATATCATATATATACAGCGCGGAAACAGGCCCTTTCGGCCCACCAAGTCCGCGCCGCCCAGCGATCCCCGCACATTAACACTATCCTACACACACTAGGGACAATTTTTTACATTTTACCCAGTCAAATTAACCTACATACCCGTACGTCTTTGGAGTGTGGGAGGAAACCGAAGATCTCGGAGAAAACCCACGCAGGTCACGGGGAGAACATACAAACTCCTTACAGTACAGCACCCGTAGTCAGGATCGAACCTGAGTCTCCGGCGCTGCATTCGCAGTAAAGCAGCAACTGACCCGAAACGTCACCCATTCCTTCTCTCCTGAGATGCTGCCTGACCCGCTGAGTTACTCCAGCATTTTGTGTCTGCCCTCAGGCACCAAAGCAGTGATCTCTGTGTGGAGCCACAGGAAATGGGCACGGTCCTCGAAGAGTATTTTTACCGTGGAGAAAGACATTAAAAGTGGGGAACTTGGGACAGTTAAAGGCGATGGACAGTCTGCATTACTGTCGAGGAGATGCTGAACATCCTAATACGTATGCAGGTAGATAACTCTCCCCAGCATGATCAGATATATATACGGGGACACTCTGGGAGGCTAGAGAACTAATTGCAGGGGCCCTCGCTGAGATATGCGAGTCATCATTAGACGTGGGAGGGTGCCAGAAGACTGGCTAATATTGTACCTCTATAAGGGCTGCAGGAAAAAGCCTGGGAACAATAGACCAGTGAGCCTAACATCTGTGGTAGGCAAGTTATTGGAGAGACTTCCGAGGGAAGAGATATACAGTGTCCTCCATAATGGCCCAAAATGTATAAAAATGCTCTTTAATAAAATCTGACAATGTGCACTTTCACCACATGTGATTTTTTTCTATTACAAATCTCAAATTTGAGGGCAGCACGTTGGCAGATGTTAATCCCAACAAGTCCAAGTTGATGCAAATTGGGAAGTCAAAAAGTGTAGGACATGTACAGTAAATGGTACAGCACTAGGGAATGTTGATGAACAGAAAACCCCTGGGGTTCAAGTCCATAGGTGCCTGAAGGTGGCAACACAGCTGGATTGGGTGGGTAAAACAATATCTGGCACACTTTCCCTCATACACTGAGGCATAGAACATGAAGAAAAATGGGACACTATGTTGGAACTTTACAAAACATTAGTTAGGCTGCACTTGGAGTATTTGTGCAGTTCTGGTTACAACACTTTATTGGGAAGATGGACACAAAAAGGTGGAGTAACTCAACGGGTCAGGCAGTATCTCTGGAGAAAAGGTCAGACGAAGGGTCTTGATCCGAAACATCACCCATTCCTTCTCTCCAGAGATGTTGCCTGTCCCGTGAGTTACTCCAGCCTTTTGTGTCTATCTTTGGTTTAAACCAGCATCTGTAGTTCCTTCCTACGCACTTTATTAGGATGTGATTGAGTTGAAGAGAATGAGAAAGAGAAGTTCCTTGAATTGCAGGACTTGACCTCTGAGGAGGGGATGGATGAGCTGGGCTTGGAGCGAAGGAGGCTGACAATAGACAATAGACAATAGATGCTGGAGGAGGCCATTCGGCCCTTCGAGCCAGCACCACCATTCAATGTGATCATGGCTGATCATTCTCAATCAGTACCCCGTTCCTGCCTTCTCCCCATACCCCCTGACTCCGCAATCCTTAAGAGCTCTATCTAGCTCTCTCTTGAATGCATTCAGAGAATTGGCCCCCACTGCCTTCTGAGGCAGAGAATTCCACAAATTCACAACTCTCTGGCTGAAAACGTTTTTCCTCATCTCCGTTCTAAATGGCCTACGCCTTATTCTTAAACTGTGGCCCTTTGTTCTGGACTCCCCCAACATTGGGAACATGTTTCCTGCCTCTAACGTGTCCAACCCCTTAATAATCTTATACGTTTCGATAAGATCCCCTCTCATCCTTCTAAATTCCAGTGTATGCAAGCCTAGTCGCTCCAGTCTTTCAACATACGACAGTCCCGCCATTCCGGGAATTAACCTAGTAAACCTACGCTGCACGCCCTCAATAGCAAGAATATCGTTCCTCAAATTTGGAGACCAAAACTGCACACAGTACTCCAGGTGAGGTTTCACTAGGGCCCTGTACAACTGAAGAAGGACCTCTTTGCTCCTACACTCAACTCCTCTTGTTATGAAGGCCAACATTCCATTGGCTTTCTTCACTGCCTGCTGTACCTGCATGCTTCCTTTCAGTGACTGATGCACTAGGACACCCAGATCTCGTGGATATAAAATAAGAGGTCTTGAATGAATAGATAGCTAAAATATTTTTCCCAGTGTCGGGATATCAAAAACAAGTGGGCATAGTTTTAGGGTGAAAGGTAGGATGTTACAGAGAATCCTGGGGCTAACTTTTTTGTTTTACACAGACAGTGGCTGATACCCTGGAATGCACTGGTGAAGGAGATGGTGGAATCAGATGCAATTGATCTCTAGGAGATCATTAGGCAGACACTTAAATGGGTAAATGTGTGGAAGGATATAGTTATAATGCAGGGAAATGTGATTAGTGCAGGTCAAAATGGGATCAAGGGATATGGGGAGAAAGCAGGAACTGGGTACTGATTTTGGATGAGTAGCCATGATCATATTGAATGGCAGTGCTGGCTCAAAGGGCCGAATGGCCTACTCCCCAACTATTTTCTATATTTCTGTTTCTAAAATGATCAGCATAGACGTGGTGGGCTTAAGGGCCTGTTTCAGTGCTGTACAATGCCTGAATTATGGTTTACAAACTCATTTTTCACTGTAACAATTAGTGCACTATTAACCATGCATTGTGCGAAGATTCTCATGTTCACCCAGTCTTTTCAAATACAAATGTTTTCCATGACCACATCCCGTTTGTATATTGACCAATGGCTGTAATTGATGATGCAGCACCTTTTTAAAAACCATTTGCAAGGTAGACACAAAATGCTGGAGTAACTCAGCGGGTCAGGCAGCATCTCTGGAGAGAAGGAATGGGTGACGTTTCGGTCGAGACTCCTCTTCAAACTGATATCAGGGGAGTGGGTGGTACAGAGATAAAATGTAGTTGGAGACAGTAAGACTGGTCGGAGAACTGGGAAGGGGGAGGGGATGGAGAGAGAGGGAATGCAATGGCTACTTGAAATTAGAGACGTCAATGTTCATACCGCTGGGGTGTAAGCTACCCAAGCTAAATATAAGGTGCTGTTCCTCCAATTTGCGCCAGGCCTCACTCTGACAATGGAGGAGGCCCAGGACAGAAAGGTCAGTGTGTGAATGGGAGGGGAGTTTGAAGTGCTGAGCAACCGGGAGATCAGGTAGGTTTAGGCGAACTGAGCGGAGGTGTTCAGCGAAATGATTGCCGAGCCTGCACTTGGTCTCGCCGATGCATAGGAGTCCACACCTGGAACAGCGGATACAGTAGATGAGGATGGAGGAGGTGCTAAGTGAACCTCTGCCGCACCTGAAAAGACTGTCGGGGTCCTTGGACTGAGTCGAGGGGGGAGGTAAAGGGACAGGTGTTGCATCTCATGCGGTTGCAGGAGAAAGTACCTGGGGAGGGGGTGGGTTGGGTGGGAAGGGACGACAAGGTTGGCAGAACTTGTGCGGCTTTTACAGACCTTTGCTTGAAGCGAAACTTCAGTGCTGCAGTGTGATTAACGACAAGGGCGGGTGCCGATCCATTGTAGTAGTCTGTGAAGGTGATCACTGTAGCATGGTCTGCAACATTCACGTCCACGATAACTCCACCACACTGCCAAAACAAAAGCTGTATCACATCCACTGCAAGCACTGTCCTTTACTCCCAAAATAACTGCAAAACATCAGGCATACATTTGTAGGAAGGAACTGCAGATACTGGTGTAAACCGAAGATAGACACATAAAGCCCGAGTAAATCAGCGGGCCAGGCAGCATCTCTGGAGAAAACAAATCGGTGGCCTTCGAGGTCGAGATCCTTCTCCAGACATAAATTGTACCCAATCGGACCAGTCTGAAGAAGGGTCTCGACCCGAAATGTCACCCACTCCTTCTCTCCAGAGATGCTGCCTGACCCGCTGAGTTACTCCAGCATTTTGTGTCTATCTTAAATTTGTACCTATCTTGTGATCAAAGTTAGTTACTGTACATAAAATATTGATGGAAATCTAGTCGTATTTAAAAAGATGAAAGTGACACTCTCCTCCAACATCCCAAAGGATGTGGGGGTTGATGGTTGTTGGCAGCAGCTATTCTTGAAGCTGGTGGTCACAGTTTTCAGACTCCTATACTTTCGTTCCGATGAGCCCTTCTCAAAGGTGAGGCCTCGTTGAGGACAGGTCACTCATCATCATAGAGGGGAGATGAGAGGGGGTGTTCAACACATAGAAGGGTCAGTGGAAGGGTAGGGTGATTGTTCCAGAATCGTTCTATGGTCACAGGTTTCCAATTATAAAAATGACCCACCACATCAGATTAGCATAGATGGGCATCTTGGTCAGTACATATGAGTTGGGTTGAAGGCTTGTTTCCATGCTTTAACTCTATGAATAAAAATAAAACTCCCGCCAACTCTTACTACGTTAATTTTGAATCCAATTTGCCAACTTGCCTTGGATCCCATGGGCTCGAAAATTCTCGACCAATATCCTCCATGAGACCTGACCAAGAGCCTTACTGAAGTCCATTGTGACCACATCAACTGCACTGCCATCGTCGATTAATTCTGTTGTCTGGTTGAAAACTTGAATCAAATTGGTCAGGCAGATTGTCCCCAATCAAAGTTATCATGATTATCTTGGATGAATCCCTGCTTTTCCAAGCTTACTTTAAACCTGCCCCTCAATTTTTTTTTCCTATTGCTTTTCTACCATTGACACTGGACTCACACACCTGTAATTACCTGCTGTCTTATCCCTGCTGCACCTCTTGATAAAAGGTGTCACAGCTGCTATCCTCCAGTAACCTGGCAGCTCATCAGTGGTCAACAAAGACAAAAATCTCCATCAGGGTCACAACAATCTCCTCCCTTGCCTCCTGCAGGAATCTATCTCTGATCATGCGAAATACAGGTTGGTGAGTAAAGGAACAAGATGCCAGAGGAGGTAGTTGATGCAGGTACAACAACATAATGTAAAAGACATTTGGACAGGTACATGAATACGAAAGGTTTAGAGGGTTATGGGCCAAACGTGTGCAGGTGAGACTAGTGTAGATGGGGTATCTTGGTTGGCAAGGGCAGGTTGGGCCACAGGGCATGTTTCCATGCTGCATGACTCTGTGGCAAAATCTTTCCGCACATCCTTAGATTTTGATAAGTAACAGTATAACAGTCTCGTCCACAAATGGCATCAGGAGATGCATTCTAGATTGGTAGGGATGAGACCATGTCTGTTTAATATTTGGTTTGTTTGTTCACTAGAAGATGTTCTGTCCTTTTGAGCTTGATGCTGAACTCAGTTAGCAGTGTTGCCACTCAGCTCTATTTGGTGATGAACATTAAAGTCCCCCATCCATACTGCTACAATCTGTAAGGGGCACAGTCTGGATGGGGGACTTCAAAATGGAGCGACTTTACCTTGTTCTTGTCAGATAGTCTGTTGGGTATTAGTCCTTTTGTGTTGTAAAGCCGCAGATGTGGAACAACTGAGTCGTTTCACAAGCATTTAAGAGTTAACCACAAAGAAACTGGATCTACATGTAATCCAGATTGGGTAAAGATGGTAAATGTCCACCCCTGAGGGACATTAGTGAGCCAGGGGACTCCACACAACAATTCAGCACTTTCATGTACAGCATTACTGAGATTGCATTTTATTTTAAATTCCAAATCATGAATTGAATTCATGGTTTAAACCAGAAACAGACACAAAAAGCTGGAGTAACTCAGCGGGTCAGACGACATCTCGGGAGAAAAGGAATAGGTGATGTTGTGGGTCAAAACCCTTCTTCAAACCTTCTTCAGTCTGACCTGCTGAGCTACTCCAGCTTTTTGTGTCTATTTTTAAATGAATTTAATAACTACACCTGAATGCACACAGTTACCAATCTGGCCAATACACCAGCACCAGGCAAACCCTTCTGGTCTTCAGCCAAATCCCTGGAAGACTTTGACCCCAAGACTGAGTGGCGCAGCGTCTGGAAAGATGCCAACACCAACAACGGAGAGGTGATCACAGACCCCACAGTGAAACCACCGGGATTTGACCTCCATCGCAAGCAATGGCTAACCCTGAACAGGATCCACACCCTCCATGCAAGAACAGCCCATCATCTGCACAAGTGGGGGATGACAGACAGACAGCCCTGCTTGCGACTGCGGATATCCAGACCAGACCATCCCACACATGGTGAATGACGGCTCACTGAGGCTTCTCCCTGGTGGCATCACGGCCATCTACCCAGCACCTACTGCTGCCCTGGCCTGGATGTCTACCCTTGGCCTACAACTTTAGGCAAGAAGAAGAAGACCAGCACCATATGCATATTTTTACTTTTGATTCCAAATTATCAAGCTCTAACTTTTGTCAACATCAACGAGAATATAAACCACATCCAACGCATAAACTTACCACATAGTCAAGCTTCAGCAGTGTGCCATTGTCTTGCCTGTTGTAGAAGATCGATTTTGATGACAGTTCAAAGCCAACTACTCTGACACAAAGCTTGTTTGAAATGGCTTGAGGCCAGAAAGGAAGGCACTGCAACACAATGAAGGAAATGTTCATGTCAGATTGGAAAGGCCACAAAGCATCATGAACTGATTAGTGCTAGATCTGCAATTTTAAAATATCAACTTGAAACAGGTATCGTATGCAATAGTAATTACTCCATATCAAACATAACTAAATATAATTTTATTTATCATAGATAGCTAAAATATTAACAAAAACATTCAGGATCACTTGCAACAAGAGTTGTCAAATCAATTATAGACACACGGTTCTGGAGTAACCCAGCAGGTCAGGCAGCATCTCTGGAGAAAAAGAATGGGTGACATTTCGAGTTGGAACCCTTCTTCAGACTGAAAGTAGAGGGTGGGGGGGCAGTTAGATTTGGCCAAGGGCACTAAATGCCACATGTCTGGGTTTGCTGATGATGGAGACTAGAGGTGATTGCTGCTGTGGGAGAGGATGTTTATTTACTGAAGGGGATGGTGCTGGAGGACAGACAATGTCACTCCCTTGCTCAATAAATGGAATCAGGATAAGAGCGCGATCACATCAGTCAGGGTAACCTCAGCAATGGAAGATAGATATTGGAATCCAAAACAAAAACACAAATGCTGGAAGAAACAGTCAAGCAACTAAGAAATAATTTAATAATTCAAGGCAAAGATTATTTATCAGAACTCATAAAGAAAGCAAGTTGGACTCAGTTACAGAACAGTTACAGGTGAGGCTGGGAACAGTATCTCAGGAGAAGATTGGATGGAGATCTTAGATAAATATCTCAAATGACGATGGTCTGAGCAGGAGGATCGTGGTAGCTGTTGGTGGAAGACTGAGGATCAGAGGGGGGGAGAATTAAAAACTGCACGAGGGAAAGTTTTTTATGAACATAGCTTGCAGCTGGGATATTGAATCCACTGCCTACAGCTGTGATGGAGGCAGAGACAAGTGTGGCCTTCACGAGCAAGTGGCAAGACTGCACTGCAGCTTGGAACCAGCCATTATTCTGACAGAAAGCCTGCAGAGGCAATGCCCCAAGCAATTTGCTTCCCTGCTCTGACCATGCTGTGGTTCTACAAAAGAGGATTGAAGAGGATCTCTGAGCTACAGGGTGATGAGGTTGAGTAGGATGGGACTCTATTCCATGGAGCACAGGAGGTTGAGGGGCGATCTTATAGAGGTGTACAAGATCATGAGAGGAATAGATCGGGTTGATGCACAGTCTCCTGCCCAGAGTAGGTGAATCGCGGACTAGAGGACATTGGTTTTCAGAGAAGGGGAAAAGATTCAATAGGAATCTGAGGGATAACCTTTTCTCACAAAGGGTGCTTGATGTATGGAACAAGCTGACAGAGGAGGTAGTTGAGGCAGGAACTATCCCAACATTTAAGAAACAGTTAGACAGGTACATGGTTAGGACAGGTTTGGAGGGATATGGACCAAATGCTGGGAGGAGTGACGAGTGTAGCTGGGACATGTTAGCCGATGTGGGCAAGTTGGACCAAAGAGCCTGTTTCCATGCTGTATGACTCTATGACTAAGATACGGACTGGGGAAGAGAATAAGCAGACTGGACCTATAATATCTACAGTCGTGGAATCCAGAAGAATAAGAAATTATCATATGAAATCCACATTCAGAAAATGAGATGAGAGGAAAGATCTTCACAGAGTGGGAAGCAATTTTTTGGATGTCTCCACCCAAGAGACTGTGCATTCGTTGAGGTGCATTTTATGATGAGATTGAAAATAGTTTGGATAATGAGGAAAGCAGGGGATATGGATTTAGTCGAGAAAAGTAAAGTTGAGGTAAACAAACTTTGATCTTAGCAAAAGCCAGAACAGGCTGAAGGGGCCAAAAGGCCAACATTTCAGATGCTAATACTGCGCCAGACTCTGAAAATGCAACTAAAGAGTACCAACTTTTTGAAAACTTTGCACAATACCTAACGCACAGAGTATTGTTGAACAATAGTAAAAGTATTCTTAAGCTTCCAATTCATAGAATTTCCCTGCATACCAAAGAATATACACTCATGCACAACCCATCCCACGGTATTGGACAGTTACTGTTTTAACAGACATTTATAAGATGATTTTGTCTTTGTCAGAGAGTACACAGACATAATTCAATATAACTATACCGCCACAGTATTGTAATGGTGACATCAAAAGCACAAGCCTTACAGGAAAGATTAATTATTAAAAATGGTGAGGGAGAGATAAGTATTTCTGCCATTCTTTGAAATATGGATGTACATCCGTCAGACCTTTGAGTTTAATGAGATGAGAGTGCTTGTTCATATATCTGGGTATGCATGAGTTGAGTGATTTCAACCTGGGAACGGCTTGTCATGATTGGCTATTATGTCCTTGCATAATCCAGAAATTTATAACGTGAATGTAAAGCAGTGTAAAGGTTTGAACTGACATGAGAAATTTCTATTTCACTTCTTCATTTGGGACACATGAAGGCAGCTTGAAGCCAGTTACAACAAGTCTCCTACAGGTGGAATTTGGGTAAGTCCAGTTAGAATTGAATATTTATGGGTATCTCTAAGTTGGGCATTTGTAACCCAACCTGTACGTCAACCACCCGAACACCAACTAGAGACTGGTCCTGACCTAGCGTCTCATAGAGTCATAGAGTCCTACAGCACAGAAAGAGGCCCTTCGGCCCATCGTGTCCGTGCCGCCCGTTACCAAACACAGTCTCATTTTAATCCCATTTTCCCACATTTGGACCGTGGCCCTGAATGTTGTAGCATTTCAAGTGCCCATCCAAATGCCTCTTAAATGTTGTGAGTGTTCCCGCCTCCACCACCACCCCAGGCAGTGAGTTCCAGACTCCAACCACTCTCTGGGTGAAAAAGTTCTTTCTCACATCCCCCCGAAACCTCAATGGAGACCCTCTGACTATCTTTAATCAGACTTTATTGGACTTTATCTTGCACTAAATGTTATTCCCATTATCTTGTATCTGTACATGTGGACGGCTCGATAGGAATCATGTATTGTCTTTTCACTGACTGGATAGCACGCAACAAAAAGCTTTTCAATGCCTGTGACAATAAACTAAACTATACTGATCGAGATGAAATATCCCGTCGAAGTTAAATGTTTGGAAAATATATCATAAAAGAATTCTACACAGATATATATCAGCCGAGATCAGAATAGGGAAAAGTATGGACAGATTGTCTATGACTTGCTTTACTGCTACAGTGTCCTGCATATTGCTAGCAAGGTGCTTGGTATTTTGTTAGTACAGGAGATTGCATTGTTAAAACCTCTGACACAATCAGACTTGAAAACTGAAATCCCATACTGTACCTCAGCTGATGAAATATAACTCCATTTACCACTTTTTAACAAGTCACTAGATTGCGCTTCTCCAACCTCCAGCTCGTAGGAAGATTTATTGACCAAAGTGTAGAATGGAGTTAAGGTGACAACTTTTGTCATGTTGAAACTGCTCACTTTAATGGCTACTCCAACCTGCGGTTTAGAAAAAAAGTTAACACCGAGTTAAGTTTTTTATCTTAAATTATTAAGTAGTGATTACAAAATGAATTACTTTTCCCAAACATGAAATCTAACTGAATTCAGATTTCCAAAATATCAGAATTCTAGGATCTCATGTGCATTAAGACCATGTACATTAATAATACAAACCAAGTTCTTGAAGTATCACCAAGAAAGCAGCAACACATTCAGCCTGAAAATAAGGGAAATATTTGCAGCATATTTCTTCACTGGGAACATGTAGCTAGAAGTATTTTGTACGTAAAGAAACATGGGATAGCGGATGCTGGTTTATAATATTAATAGTGCTGGAATAACTCCACCAAATAATGCTGGAGTAACTCAGTGGGTCAGGCAGCATCACTAGAGAACATGGACAGGTGATGCTTCGGGTCGGGACTCCAAAACGTCACCTGTCCATGTCCTCCAGAGATGCTGCCTAACCTGCTGTGTCTTGTAGAGGTGTACAAAAACATGAGAGGAATAGATCAGGTCGATGCACGGAATCTCTTGCCCAAAGTAGGGGAATCGAGAACCAGAGGACATAGGTTTAAAGTAAGGGGGGAAAGATTTAATAGGAACCTGAGTGGTAACTTTTTCACACAAAGGTGGTGGGTGTACGGAACAAGCTGCCGGAGGAGGGAGTTAAGGCAAGACTATCGCAACGTTTAACAAATATTTAGACAGGTACATGGATAGGACAGGTTTAGATGGATATGGGCAAAACGCAGGCAGGTGGGACTAGGATAGATGGGACATGTTAGTCGGTGTGGACAAGGGGCCGAAGGGCCTGTTTCTATGCTGTAGGATTCAATGACACTTTGTGTCTTTTTCTGTACTAGTATCTTCACCAAGGTTAGATTGCATGAGATCCAAAGCAAGTATCCAATTAGATACGCAATGAGCAGTGATTGGAGGTAGAGGGTGATATTCAAGATGTGTAGGAAAGAATTGAACTGTTGTGAAAAATGGCAGATCGACTATCGGAACCTATAGTCTGGGTTGGGTCCCAACCGGGATGTCTGGAACCGGAGCTGGAATCCACGAGGTAAAAGATGGAGGCGCGGCCAAGTCCCGAGAAAATATCTCCCGGTGGCTCAGCACTTTAACTCCCCCTCCTATTCCCAATCTGATCTTTCTGAGGGGAAGGAGGGAGGGAGAGGGGGAGGGAGGGAGAGGGGAGGGGGAGGGAGGGAGAGAGAGGGGAGGGGGAGGGAGGGAGGGGGGAGAGGGGAGGGGGGGGAGAGGGAAGTGGGGGAGGAGAGGGTGCTGCACCAATGCAGGAGAGATTTGGACCCAACGGGTCCACTTGGTCTAGTATATTGTAAATAGTTGTGGCCCCAGCACCGAGCCTTGTGGCTCTCCACTCGCCACTGCCTGCCATTCTGAAAAGGACCCATTTATTCCTACTCTTTGCTTCCTGTCTGCCAACCAATTCTCTTTCCATGTCAATGCCCTACCCCCAATACCATGTGCTCTACTTTTGCTCATCAACCTCCCGTGTGGTACCTTATCAAAGGCTTTCTGAAAGTCTAGATGCACTACATCCACTGGCTCTCCTTCATCCATTTTACTTGTCACATCCTCAAAAAATCCTGAAGATTAGTCAAGCAGGATTTCCCCTTCATAAATCCATGCTGACTTGGACCAATCCCTTTACTGCTATCCAAATGCACCGTTATTACCTCTTTAATAATGTACTCCAGCATCTTCCTCACCCCAGCGGTATGAACATTAACTTCTCTAACTTCTGATAGCCCTTGTTTTCCCTGTCTCCATTCCCTCCCCCTTCCCAGTTCTCCCACCAGTCTTACTGTCTCCGACTATATTCTATCTTTATCCCGCCCCCTCCCCTGACATCAGTCTGAAGAAGGGCCTTGACCTGAAACTTCTCTCCAGAGTTGCTGCCTGTCCCACTGGGTTACTCCAGCATTTTGTGTCTACTGGTGATATTCAGGAATTGCTTTTCCAGATTGGATACCTGTGGCCAGTGGTGTGCCACAGGAGTAAGTGTTGGGTTCCCTGTGATTATCAACAATATCAGTTTACTGGATTTGTAAGTTTGTGCATGACATTGGTGAAGAAGGTTGTCTAGGATTACAACAGGATTGAAATCAACTGGGAAAGCAAACCAAGTTCAAAGTGAAGCGTGTTTGAAAGTTGAACCAGGATAAAACTTCCAGTTGCCTTGGCAAGTGTTGTCGTGCAGAGAAGTTGAGGTGAAGCAAGAGTGGTGAGGGTAGTGCATGGCACTGAGTAAAGGTGAGAGACAGCACACCTGCAGTTTTAGTTGCCATGCTCTTGGAAAGATGCGGCTAAGCTAGAAAGGGTGCACGAACGATTCACACGGACACTACTGGGACTGGATAGTCTGCATTACAAGGAGAGGCTGGAGAGACTGGGCCTGCTTTTCTTGCAGTGAAGGATGCTGATGGATGAACTTAAAGGTTTACAAAATCATGAGGGGAGCAGAAGCTGAATGGTCAGTCGTTTTTTTCCCCACAGGGTAGTGTTGTCTAAAACTAGAAAGCATCGAGTTAAGGTGAGAGGGGGATAAATTTAAAGGGGATCTAAAAAAAATGTTTGCTCACACAGAGGGTGGCGGGTATATGGAATGCCTTGCCAGTGTTAGAGGCAGGAATAATGACAGTGTTTAGAAGGCAGGCAAATGGCACTGGTTTAGTTCATCCCCTTGGTCAGCATGAAGGGCTGGGCTGAAGGGCTTCCACTTGTGCTGTACAAGTCTCTGGCTCCATGATGCAGCTAAATAATGCACGCAGTCTTTACAACAAATCAATCAAGCGACAAATGGAGAAATACAAACTGTTCTGATAACTTGGTATTGACACTGCAAATCTATTCTAACCGTACACTCAGGCAGAACCAGCAATGTAAAATAATTCAAACTGCAATGTGACTCCAAACACTCACCAGATATTCCTTATTCTTTGCTGGGCACTTCACACATCCATAACTTCCCACAGTGTCTAATGAAAAACCATTAGACCAGCTACTGGTGGATACACAGAGCTGGATCTGTTAGTGAAAGAAAGATGCGTTTTACCAACCCCTCAATAAATAACTCATACGTATTTACAGAATACAACGGTTTCTAAGGAAGCTTAATCCAAATTCTCACCAACCTCATATTCTATATTTACTATCATTTACAATCTGATATACAGTGCAGCAGATATTAGGACAAAATATTCCGACTGTAAATTAATATGTTCGTGATTTCTGATGCACGAGATAGGGGAAATAGACTCATGTGGGTAGGTGGGTTAATTAGCCACTGTAAACTGCCCCAGTATGTAGGTGAGGGATATATCAAAGGGTGTTGTTGGTGGGAATGCAAAGAAAATAAAAACAGGAATAGTGCAAATGGGTGCTGGATGGTCAACTTGCGTTCAGTGGGCCATTATCCTCTTTCCATGCTGTGAGATTTGGCAATAGTCATGACTACAGTGGCTTCCCAAAGCACACTTTGGGTGCAATGATGCACGGTTACCTCAAACGCCTGAATATATCCATGCTTTAGTCTTATAGTATCACTTCCTGGATGTAAACCGTGTCCAAAATCAGTCATTTCAGAAACCCATAACACATTGTTCATTTACTGTGCCATTTTAAACAATGTCATGCATGAACAGCAAGGATATTTCGCTATCCTGACAGAGGCTTGTTACAAACATAGACAGAAAATGCTGCAGTAACTCAGCAGGACCAACGGCATCTCTGGAGAGAAGGAATGGGTGACGTTTTGGGTTGAGTCCCTTCTCCAGACTGAGTCTGGGGAGGGGTAGATACAGAGATAAGGAAGTGTAAGGTGTGAGAATGAGATATCAAAGGGGATGGAGATCAAGGAAAATGTAGAATAGATCTTTGTTAGCTAGGAGAAGGTAACAACAAAGCAAAAAGAGATAAAATGTTATCAGGGCAGTCAGACTGGCCAGAGAATTGGGTATGGGGGGGGGGGGAGGGAAAGCAAGAGTTACTTGAAGTTAGGGAAGTGAAATATTCAGAAACAATTGCTGTTCTTTAAACCATCTTCCGTTAACTATATATGTGATGGGGAGAGTATTGTTAGACTTTATGAGGAATTTTGCATTTACAAAACAATTGCGAAGAGATGTAAAACAGTGAAGATGTAAAACATGTAAAACACCCTTAATAAAGCTGGTGTTCAAATGGGGTTTTTCTGTGCCTTTATACCTTTGCCTTTTAAGAAATATAAAATTGAATATATTGTTCCTTGAAATTAAGTGGCCACCAGGGTTAATTAATTGTACATGCCTTATTTTTGCTGAAAATATTTTTTCGTTTGAAGGAAAACAGGATAACGTCGCTGAAGTCTGCCGCGTGCTTCACGTGTATATCTTCTGCCCGGTATTGCAGAACTCTAGAGGTCTTGTTAATGATCCAGTATGGGCTGTAAACAGACAGAACAAGCAGGCCACGGACTTTCCCAACGTGGATAAGCAAGTCGATGCTCAAGCCAACTTCGGCAGTGAAGCAGACTGGGAAAAACTCAGGCAGAGCAGCTTCAATTTTGACCCGGCTGGTCCAGTTTCTGCCCTGATATTTAACCAGGCCCAGTTCCATGATTTCCCCTCCGATTCTGGAGCGCAGTATATCCGCTGAGCAACCCTCGGCTAGCTGGTAGGACTCCTCTGTCCCCTGCAACGAGAAAAGATGGGTGAGGGGAAGTTCACAACTCTTCAGAAAAAAATAAGGCAGTTGCCACTGCATCTTGCCAGAAAGCCAGGAGAATGTTTCAGGGGGTGCAAGAGTTTCAGAACTAACATGTGGATATTTTCAAGTCTGGCAAAAGTAATTAAGGTAATTAAAATGGATGTGGAATCTGTAGCATTATGAGCTAGAGACAAGGAGCTCTGAAACAAATTAGTTAAACTCTCCCTTTCAGATAAAAAAAAAGGAGTAGGTTCCTCAAGCCTGCTATAATCATAACTGATCAACTATCTTCAGCATCACATCAGAAACATTGAATTCTCCAGTGTTAAGTGATACATCCCTACACCGCGGTTCACACACATTCTCCCCACCATCTCAGACTTACTCCACCCATCTGCCATGTGCCCCTGACCCTCAGCAATCATCACTTATCACATGCCAGGCTTTGCCCCACTCCCACCTCTTTTCCAGCATTCTCTCCCCATCTCTATGTCCTTCAGCCCAACGTATACACCTCTGCAAGATCTACCCTCATCCTCATGCATTCCAAAGAATAAAATGCTCATCTACCCAACCTCTCCCCATAGCTCATGCACTCAAGTCCTGACCATCCTATCTACCTGTGATGCCACTTTCAAGGAATGATGCACCTGCATTGCTAGATCCCTCTGCTCTACAACACTCCCCAGAGCCTTACCATCCCCTGTGAAGTTCCTGCCCTGGTTTGGGAGGAGTTGGCTGCGCCTAACGGCTGCGGCTCTCTGGCAGTCTGTTTGTCTTTTTTTCTTTTTTTTTGTTTGTGTCGGTGTTGGGATGGTTTTTGTTTCTGTTTTTGGCTGTGTATGTGTGGTGGGGGGGTGGGGTGTGGGTGTGGGGTGTGGGGGTGGGGTGGGGCGGGGGAAACCTTTCTTTTATTAGGTCTCTTCCCCGGGGCGCAGCTCGCCCGCGGGGCCTTCCATTGCCGGCGCGGCTCGGCTGCGGGACTTAACATCGCCAGCGCGGCTCGGCCGCGGGACGTTTCGGTGCCCGGTGCGGCTCGGCCGCTGGACTTAACATCGACAGCGCGGCTCGGCCGCGGGACGTTTCGGTGCCCGGCGCGGCTCGGCTGCGGGACTTAACATCGACAGCGCGGCTCGGCCGCGGGACGTTTCGGTGCCCGGCGCGGCTCGGCTGCGGGACTTAACATCGCCCGGTGCGGCTCGGCCACTGGACGTTTCAGTGCCCGGTGCAGCTCGGCCGCTGGACTTAACATCGCCCGGTGCGGCCGCGGGACGTTTCGGTGCCCAGGGCGGCTCGGCCGCGGGGCCTTGCGGGGGCTGTGCGTGTCGTTTGCCTCGGTAGGGGTCGAGCTGCCTGTCCGTGGGTGCGGGGGGAAGAGAGGGGAAGTTTTGTTGCCTCCATCACAGTGAGGGGGTGTTTGGAGTCACTGTGATGGATGTTTGTGTTGGGGTCGGGTGTCCTGTGTTCTTTTCTTTTTTGCTGTGTTTTGTGTGATTGCTGAAATTTCGTTCGGTGTAAAAAGTCGAGTGACAATAAAGTGTTGTTATGTTATGTTATGTTATGTTGACTACCCAAAACTCCTTTAACCAACTGATCAAGATACTGCTGTAAATTTTGATAATCATTTTCGCTGCCTACACCACCACCTAATTTAGTGCCACCTGCAGACTTACTAATCATGCCTTGTACATTCTCATCTAAATCGTTGATATCCTGTAAACCACAAACAGCAATGGGCCCAGCACACCACTAATGACAGGCCTCCAGTCTAAAAACTCCATCACCCTCTGCTTCCTTCCGTGAAGCCAATTTCCTATCCAGTTGTCTAGCTCCCTAGATCCTATGCAATCTAACCATCCAGAGCAGCCTCCCATGGGCACCTTCCCAAATGCCTGATGAAATCCATGTTGACAACATTTATGGCTCTGCCCTCATCAATCTTTTTGGTGCATATTCAAAATACTCAGATTTATGAGACATGATTGTCCACATACAAAACCATGCTGGCTATCCCTAATCAACCCCTGTCTGGCCAAATGCATAAATATCTTACCCCTCATCATCCTCACCAGTAACTTGCCTACCACAGATATTAGGCTCCCTGGTCTGGTTCCCAGACTTTCCTTGCAGCCCTTCATGGCACAACATGAGCCATGCTCCAGTCTTCCAACATCTCACTGCATCTAATGATTACTCATATAACTCAGCGAGGCTACCTGCCATTTCTTCTCTAGCTTTCCAGTGTCCTCGGATAAATCTTACCAGGCCCAGGAGATTTGTCTACCTTCATACGCCTTGACATTCAGCACCTCCTCAATCATAATTCTGACTGTCCTCAAGATACTTCCATTGACTGTCCCAAATCCCCCAGTTCTCATGTCTTTCACCACAGTAAAAACAGAATTGTGTACAGTTTTTGTCTTCTAATTTGAGGAAGGACATCCTTGTAATTGAGGCAGTGCAGCGTAGGTTCATGAGATTGATCCCTGGGATGGCGGGACTGTCATATGAGGAAAGACTGAAAAGACTAGGCTTGTATTCACTGAAGTTTAAAAGGATGAGAGGGGATCTGGACTGGACAAGCTAGATGCAGGAAAAATGTTCCCAATGTTGGGGGAGTCCAGAACCAGGGGCCACAGTCCTGGAATAAAGGGGAAGCCATTTAAAACTGAAGGAACTTTTTCACCCTGAGAGTTGTGAATTTCAGAGAAAGTTGGATAGTGCTCTAGGGGCTAGTGGAATCAAGGGATATGGGGAGAAGGCAGGCACGGGTTAATGATTGTGGATGATCAGCCATGATCACAATGAATGGCGGTGCTGGCTTGAAGGGCCGAATGGCCTCCTCCTGCACCTATTTTCTATGTTTCTATGTTTCTAGAAGAGAAATATTAATTGAGGACCTTGCCCATCTCCTGCAGCTCCACAAAATTGCCACTTTGGTTTCTGAGGGGCCCTATTTTCTCTCTAGGCACCATTTCACCCTGAATAGACATAAAACTTTAGATTTCCTTTAATATTGCCCGCCTGAGCTATTTCCTGTCTCCTTTAGGCTTGTTTAGGAATTTAGAAGGATGAGAGGGGATTTTATTGAAACATTTAAGATTATTAAGGGATTGGACAAGTTAAGAGACAGGAAACATGTTCCCAATGTTGGGGGAGTTCAGAACCATGGGCCAAAGTTTAAGAATAGGGGGTAGGCCATTTAGAACAGAGATGAGGAAAAACTTTTTCGTTCAGAGAGTTGTAAATCTGTGGAATTCTCTGCCTCAGAAGGCAGTGGAGGCCAATTCTCTGGATGTTTTCAAGAGAGAGCTAGATAGAGCTCTTAAAGATAGCGGAGTCAAGGGGTATGGGGAGAAGGGGAGAAGGCAGGAACGGGGTACTGATTGTGAATGATCAGCCATGATCACATTGAATGGCGGTCCTACTCCTGCACCTATTGTCTATTGTCTATTTATGCCCTCCTGATTTCCTTCATAAGTATGTCGCTCAGTTCCCAAATTACCTTCAGGGATACACTTGATCCCAAAGATAGACACAAAAAGCTGGAGTAACTCAGCAGTTGGGCTGAAGGGCATGTTTCCACACTGTATCACTCTGTGACTCTATGACCTGAATTGTTCGCTCTAGAACATCGGACAATTGTGAGGGACATGGATAAGGTACACAGTCAGAACCTTTTTCCCATGGTGGAAATGTCCAACACCAGAGGGTACAGCTATAAAGTGAGACGCGAAAGGTTTACTGGAGATGTGTGGGGAAAGGTTTTTTTTGACACAGAGGGTGGTGGGGCCCTGGAACGCATTGCTAGAGGTCGGGGCGGTGGAGGCTGATACAATAGTTAAGTGGCATTTAAGAGGCGTTTAGGTAGGTACATGGAAGTGCAGGGAATAGAGGGGACATGGATTATGTGTAGGCAGACAAAATCAGTTTAGCTAGGTATCATGCTCGGCACAAACATTGTGGGCCAAATGGCCTGTTCCTGTGCCTTACGGTTCTGTACCCCTTGGTACTCAGCCATCTTAAAAATTCACAGTGAAATTATGTTAGCAAGAAGACAAATAACTGAAAGCTTTTACATTCCATGAAGTTTAGTTCAGTTTAGTTTAGTTTAGAGTAACAGCGTGGAAACAGGCCCTCCAGCCCACCAATCTGTGCCAACCAGCAACCCCCACACACTAACACTATCATACGCACACCAGGGACATTTACAATTATTCCAAGCCGATTAACCCACAAATCTAAAGTAGTTGGAGTGTGGGAGAAAACCGGAGCAAACCCACGCCGTCACAGGGAGAACGTACAAACTCTGTACAGACATCACCTGTAATCAGGATATCACCCAGCTCTCTGGCACTGTAAGGCAGCAACTCTACCGCTGTGCCACTGTGCACTAACCTCCAACATATAGGTGAGACGATATGGTAGAAGGTTCCGGATGATAACTGTGGGGCGGAGATGAATGATATAGGCTGGATCCCACTCATCTTCACCAAGGTTACTGATGAAGCTCAGCTCGTCTGGAATGGCAATGGTGTTTACGATGAGCGGTAAATGGCCAGTGTCAGTGGAGGGACATTGTAGGATGCACTGAATCTCTGTGCTCCTGTGAATTTCTTCCTTCCATGTGATGTACGTTGTTGATGCTTTGAATTTATTCTCCAGCTCTCCTGCTGGCTTTAAAAACAAGTGGTCTCTAAAACAGAACACAACATTTAATACTTCATACAATGAACCATAGGTTGTGAACCTTCCGCTTTATTCCAACATGTAAAGAGAAAGAAAGAAATCTACTTTCTTCTACCCAGAGTAGAGGATTCGCGAACCAAAGAGCATGGTTTAAGGTGTGAGAGGAATCTGAGAGATAACGTTTTCACACAGTGGTGGTGGGAATATGTAACTAGCTGCCAGAGGAGGTCATTGAGGCAGGTACAATAACAACATTTAAAAGGCATTTGGACAGGTACATGGATACAAAGGTTTACAGGATAAGGACTGAAGGCGGGCAGCTGGGACCAGTGTTGACGGGACATCTTGGTTGGCATGGGCAAAATGAGCCGAAGGGGCTGTTTTCGTGCTGTTTTGAGCCTGGACTTAAAGGAGTCGATGGAGGGGGCAGTTCTGATGGGGAGAGGGATGCTGTTCCACAGTCTAGGAGCTGCAACCGCAAAAGCGCGGTCACCCCTGAGCTTAAGCCTAGACCGCGGGATAGTGAGTAGCCCCAAGTCGGCCGACCTGAGGGACCTGGAGTTAGAGAGGGGGGTTAGAAGATTTTTGATGTGGGGGGGGAGTGTCCATTTAGGGCTTTATACGTGAATAGGAGGAGCTTGAAGTTGATTCTGTACCGTACAGTGAGCCAGTGGAGAGAGGCCAGAATCGGGGTGATATGGTCCCTTTTACGGGTACCCGTCAGGAGTCTCGCTGCGGCGTTTTGGACCAGTTGCAGGCGGGACAGGGAAGATTGGCTGATCCCAGTGTATAGGGAGTTGCAGTAGTCTAGGCCGGAGGAAATGAAAGCGTGAATAATTTTTTTTGTGTCGTCGAATTGGAGGAAAGGTTTGATTTTAGCTATGGTTCGAAGTTGGAAGAAGCTAGCTTTTACCACAGCGTTGACTTGCTTATCAAATTTTAATGCAGAGTCAAATATCATGCCGAGGTTTTTGACATGCGGTTTGACTAGGCAGGATAGACTTCCAAGACTGCCTGTTATCAATTTGATGGAGTCGGGGGGGCCGAATAGGATGCTCTCAGACTTGCTCTCATTTAATTGGAGGAAGTTCTGTGCCATCCAACATTTTATGTCCTCAAGGCAGTGTAAGAGGCTGTTTAAATTTGACTGGTTGTTGGGTTTCAGGGGGAGGTAAAGCTGAGTGTCATCGGCATAGCAGTGGAAAGAAATGCCGTGCCTTTGAATGATTTGGCCAAGGGGGAGCATGTATAGAGAGAAGAGAATGGGGCCTAGGATGGAGCCTTGTGGAACTCCGCAGGAGAGGCTAGCTGGAGCAGAGGAATAACTGCCTATGTTGATGGCGAAACTCCTATCTTTGAGGTACGAAGCGAACCAGCTCAGGGCAGTGCCATCAATGCCAACCGCGTACCGGAGACGGTCAATAAGGATGGTGTGGTCCACTGTATCGAACGCTGCGCTGAGGTCGAGAAGGAGCAGGATTGCGCAGTCGCCGGTGTCGATGGCGAGAAGCAGGTCGTTGTGTACCTTCAACAAGGCAGACTCTGTGCTGTGGTGGGCTCTGAAACCTGACTGGAAACTTTGGTGTTTTGGTGCAGGTAGGGCACTAATTGGTTTAGGATTGCCTTTTCAAGGACTTTTGACAGGAATGGCAGTTTGGAAATGGGTCTGTAGTTGCTAGGCAAGGTGGGGTCTAGGTTAGGTTTTTTTTATGAAGGTCAACATTCCATTGGCTTTCTTCACTGCCTGCTGTACCTGCATGCTTCCTTTCAGTGACTGATGCACTAGGACACCAAGATCTTTTCCTAACTTGACACCATTCAGATAATACTCTGCCTTCCTATTCTTACCATCAAAGTAACCTCACACTTATCCACATTAATCTGCATCTGCCATGCATCCGCCCACTTACACAACCTGTCCAAGTCACCCTGCAACCTCATAGCATCTTCCTCACAGTTCACACTGCCACCCAGCTTTGTATCATCTGCAAATTTGCTAATGGTACTTTTAATCCCTTCATCCACCCGTAATCCACACTTCACTTGCTAGCTTTTGCCCCATCCCTTGCCCTGACCTCCCTTTTCCAGCTTTCTCCCTTCTACTACATCAGTCTGAACACGGGTCCCAACCCAAAGTGTAGTCTGTTCATCTCCCTCCACAAATGCTGCCTGACCCACTGAGTTCGTCTAACATTTTGTTTTTTGCTCAGGATTGCAGCATCTGCAGTCTCATGCCTCCATTACCTTCTGATCATTAATAAGTAACAGACTCTGATGATGGTATCTCTCGGCAGTGGCTACCCACCCAGTCTGATACAATAATTTAGAGAAGAATACAATGGTGAAGATGATTGTTGACACAAATGCATAATATTGAGTAATTAATGGGGCACACTGGCAGTTCCAATAGAACCATCCCTCTCCAGCCGCGATCTGTGCTCCTGTCTGATTAGTGTAGGAAGGAGCTGCAGATTGCTGGTTGACACCGAAGAAAGACAGAAAAATGCTGGAGAAACTCAGCTGGACAGGTAGCATCCCTAGAGAGAACGAATGGGTGATGTTTCTGGTCGAGACCCTTCTTCAGACTATTCAATTTTAGCACGAAGAAGGGTCTCGATCCGAAACATCACCCATTCCTTCTCTCCAGAGATGCTGCCTGACCCGCTGAGTTACTCCAGCACTTTCCGTCTGTCTCCTATCTGATACAGTTGGTTCACCTCCTTACTCCAACATATACAAATCCTTTAAAAAGTTCCCCACCTGTACGAGTCTAAAGGCACATGGAACTCCGCTTCTGGACTGACCACACCAATCTGCTCCAGTGACTGCCCAGACGGAACTAATTTACAGACAATAAAGGAGATGGAGAAGTGGTTCTTTATCTATGAAAAATAAAACAGAGCAATTCATTATTTACACCAGTCTCTGACTTGACTACAGCTGGCTTAATTTTGAAGCAAAGTGCTGGAGTAATCCAGAGGGGCAGACAGTTAAGCAGTATCTTTGGGAAGAGCAGTGAGTGGGACGGATGAATTGGGCCTGTTTCCATGCTCTCTCACTTTACAGATCAAGACAGGAAACATTTAGAGTCACCGACCCTTCCCTGGTTCCAGCGCTTCCTAAAATGCAACTTGGTCTCGTTTTGCATCAAATTCACCTCACAGTGTGGATAGTAATCTCAAATAAACTAACTCACTGTATTAGTAGGGCTTTGAAGACAATACTGACAGTGTCATTGATATGGAGACCTAAAGTGAACAACAATGAAGAAATGTGTATCTCTAAACTGAATTAAACTAAACCCATCCCTCTTCGCCACCTTGTGTAGGAAAGAAAGGATCTCGACCCAAAACGTCACCCATTCCTTCTCTCCAGAGATACTGCCTGACCCGCTGAGTTACTCCAGCATTTAGTGTCTGCCTCTTCTCCACCTTGTTCCCTTTCACAATGTAGGAAACAATGAAGAAATGTGTATCTCTAAACTGAATTAAACTAAACCCATCCCTCTTCGTCACCTTGTGTAGGAAGGAACTGCAGATGCTGGTTTAAACCGAAGATAGATACAAAACGTTGAAGCAACTCAGCGGGTCAGGCAACATCTCTGACAAAAAGGAATAGGTGATGTTTTGGGTCGAAACCCAACTTCAGACTGAGTCAGGGAAAAGGGAACGAGAGATATGGACGGTACTAAGGACAAACGAATGGAAGATATGCAAAAAGTAACGATGATGAAGGAAAGATGGAGCCACTGTTGGCTGAGGGGTAGATGATAACGAGTTATACAGACAGGACAACATTGAAACTAGTAGGGCGACTAGGATGGGGGAGGGACGGAGGGAGAGGGGATGCAAGGGTTACTTGAAGTTAGAGAAATCAATGAAGAAAAGCTCTATTACCTGGAGAGGGGACCGGATGACAATTCTTTTATCACCTTCCACAGCATCTATCTGGACCACAAGTGATACTGAATGCTGACTGTTGGGACAATGGACATTGTACAGACGCCGCCCGGGCATCGCCATCGGGATATTTGCCACCTCTGTGTAATTACATGGCACTGCGGAAATAAAGTTGAGTTTTAGTTTTAGTTTTGTTTATTATCATGTGTACCGAGGTCGTGTGAAAAGCTTTTGTTGCATGCTAACCAGTCAGCAGAAAGACAATACATGATTACAATCGAGTCATATGCAGCGTGTAGATACATGATAAGGGAATAACGTTTAGTGCAAGGTAGCGCAGCGGTAGAGTTGCTGCTTTACAGCGAATGCAGCGCCGGAGACTCAGGTTCGATCCTGACTACGGGTGCTGCACTGTAAGGAGTTTGTACGTTCTCCCCGTGACCTGCGTGGGTTTTCTCCGAGATCTTCGGTTTCCTCCCACACTCCAAAGACGTACAGGTATGTAGGTTAATTGGCTGGGT
This sequence comes from Rhinoraja longicauda, assembly GCF_053455715.1. Classification (NCBI taxonomy): domain Eukaryota; kingdom Metazoa; phylum Chordata; class Chondrichthyes; order Rajiformes; family Arhynchobatidae; genus Rhinoraja; species Rhinoraja longicauda. Next base: position 16,935,364 of record NC_135990.1, read on the forward strand.
AAAATGTAAAAATTGTCCCTAGTGGGTGTAGGATAGTGTTAATGTACGGGGATCGCTGGGCGGCACGGACTTGGAGGGCCGAAAAGGCCTGTTTCCGGCTGTATATATATGATATGATATGATAAGACAAGGCCAACAAAGTCCAAACAAGGATAGTCCAAGGCAGTTCCAAAGAGGTAGATAGTAGATCAGGACTGCTCTGGTTGTGGTAGGATGATAAATCAAATACATTGGCAGCACTTTTCAGAAAAACATCTTCATATTTTACTTAGCATTTGCACAAGTTAATGCAGAACTATCATCAGTTCTTGGTAAGAAAGATTCCAGAGGAATTTAATCATGACCAGCACTCTACGTGAAACAGTTAAGATTAGTTTTTTTAGAAATAGTTCGCAAGTACAACGGTCCCATTGGTTTATCAATATTAATTAACCCACTGATATTTCATAAGGTGCCACCTCAAGGCTTATTGCAGAAACCAGAAATTTGTTCTGTTGGAAGCTACACGTTGGCTGGCTGACAGGAAACATAGAAAATACATGAATATATCTTTGTGTAGGAACTGCAGATGCTAGTTTAAACCGAAGATAAACACAAAATGCTGGAGTAACTCAGCGGGACAGGCAGCATCTCTGGAGAGAAGGGATGTGTGGCCTTTTGGGTCAAGACCCTTCTTCAGGGAATACGTCTTTTTCCAGTTGGTGGGATGCAACCAGTGATGTGCCAGGGATTGCTCACGAGGCTTCATAATGCTTCAATCTGTGCAAATGAGTGGATGAAGGCACCAAAGATACTGTTGCTAAACCTGCTGATGGCACAGAGGCAGCTCGTGATGTTGGCCACAGACGGTGGCCACAAGGAATGTAGATAGGTTAAGTTTTAGTTTTTAGTTTTAGAGATACAGCACGAAAACAGGCCCTTTGGCCTACCACGCCAACCAGCGATCCCCGCACACTAGCACTATCATACACACACTAGGGACAATTTACAATTATATCAAGCCAATTAACCTACAAACCTGTACGTCGTTGGAGTGTGAGAGGAAGCCGGAGATCTCGGAGAAAATCCACGCAGGTCATGGGAAGAACGCACAAACCCCGTACAGATAGCATAGAACCAATGAAGCATTGTGGTGCAGCTGGTAGAGCTGCTGCCTCTCAGCGCTAGAGACCCGGGTTTGATCCTGACCTCAGATGCAGTCTGCACATTCTCCCTTTGACCACGCTGGTTTTCCCCGGGTGCTCTGGTTCACTCCCACATCCCAATGGTGCGCAGGTTTGTAGATTGGCTTCTGTAAATTGTCCCTGATGTAGAAACATATAAAATAGGTGCAGGAGTAGGCCATTGGGCCCTTCGATCCATTCAAAATGATCATGGCTGATCATCCAAAATCTGTACCCCATTCCTGCTTTTTCTCCATATCCCTTGATGTATGTTGGCAGTGGACATGAAAGTGGGATACCACAGAGTTTGTGTGAACAGGTGGTCTGTGGTCAGCATCGTCGGCATGGACTCGGTGGGCCGAAGAGCCTGTTTCCTACCAAGAGCCTGTTTCCTAGCTTGCCTTTCAACCAGACAAAAAAAGTTGTTATATATTAAAAATATAGTTATTTTAAAATGTTGTTTAATAGTTCTTGCTTCTCCTACAAGAGAAATTACTTCACATTTGGCCAATTAAGATCCTGTCATATGTTGAAAGGCTGGAGCAATTAGGCTTGTATACACTGGAATTTAGAAGGATGAGGGGGGATCTTATTGAAACATATAAGATAATTAGGGGATTGGACACATTAGAGGCAGGAAACATGTTCCCAATGTTGGGGGAGTCCAGAACAAGGGGCCACAGTTTAAGAATTAAGGGGTAGGCCATTTAGAACGGAGATGAGGAAGAACTTTTTCAGTCAGAGAGTGGTGAAGGTGTGGAATTCTCTGCCTCAGAAGGCAGTGGAGGCCAGTTCGTTGGATGCTTTCGAGAGAGCTGGATAGAGCTCTTAAGGATAGCGGAGTGAGGGGGTATGGGGAGAAGGCAGGAACGGGGTACTGATTGAGAGTGATCAGCCATGATTGCATTGAATGGCGGTGCTGGCTCGAAGGGCTGAATGGCCTACTCCTGCACCTATTGCCTATTGTCTATTGTCTTAAATGGTGTAAAAGGTTTGAGAGGCCATGCTGACCATTTCCAATGACAATTTGAGTGCATGTACGTGCTCTCAATGCCCAACTTACCCACGGTCACAGTGTAGAGGTTGCTCTCCTGCCTCTGCAACATGGACAGCTTCCCTTCAGCTTTGGGTTGCACCAACGCATACTCCAGCTCCAGCACGTGCCCCACATCGAGACGATGGACCTTCTGATCCGTGGTGGAACCAACAACATGTAGATTTGAGGAGTGATGCACATCTAGAGCAATGCCCAGGGCATTCTTTAAGGTGTATGGAACCTGATCCTTCAGTAGGTAATTAAACGATGAGTCTGTTCCTGCCGAAAATGCCTGTGGAAAAGTCACAGATTTCATGCAAACATTTATCAAAGGCAGGAGAGAAATATTCTTTCCCAGGTTCCATCCACGTTCTTGCCTCACAACAGCACCCATACTGACCGGATCACCAGAGATACAGCTTATCCCCATGGCTTTACCTGAGCAGAGATATTCCTCTTCCACACCCACTCGACAGCTTCACACATCTTTTCTCTCTTTTTCGGTTCTGACTGAGAGTCTCCAACCTGAAACATTAACTCTGCTTCTCTTCCCACAGATGCTGCCTGACCTACTGATCATTTCCAGCTTTATCTGTTATTGCCCGCAACAAGTTTACCACTGAACAAACGAATTAACATTTCCACAAAGCTACACTAATTTCTGCTACTTAAAATGGCAGCCAACAGATTGAACACATCTTTTAATTGCTGCTATGCACTATTAATACCTGCAAAAAAGAACAGAATCAAATAAATGTGCAGGAAAGAGCTGCAGATGCTGGTTTAAATCGAAGGTAGACACAAAATGCTGGAGTAACTCAACGGGTCAGGCAGCATCAAATAAATTCGGTTAAGGTGTTGTTGAAGCGTTAGAATCTGGGACGACTGTCGCATGCTGTCCTCTACATCTGACCCAGCACTGTCTCATAAAATAATTATAAATTTCAATTCAAAATCTCTTCAAAATCTTTCGTCTATATATAGGCAATATCTCATAGAAACAAGGTGCAGGAGGCCATTCAGCCCTTCGAGCCAGCACCGCCATTCAATATGATCATGGATGATCCGCCAAAATCAGTACCCCGTTCCTGCTCTCTCCCCATATCCCTTGATTCCATTAACCCTAAGAGCTAAATCTAACTCTCTCTTGAAACCATCCAGTGAATTCGCCTCCACTGCCTTCTGTGGCAGAGAATGTGGCACCCCACTTGCCACTGTCTGCCATTCTGAAAAGTACCAGTTAATTCCAACTCTTTGCTTCCTGCCTGCCAACCAGTTCTCTATCCATTTCAATATCCTACCCCCAAAACCATGTGCTCTAATTTTGCACACTATTTCCTTATTTCCCATCTATCGGCAGATTACTAAAACTCTCATCTTGTTTGTTCGTATATATATATATATATATATATATATATATATATATATATTTGATTGCACATTTGTACTACCCAAAATACAGCCATAACGGTACACGATAGCGCAACAATTTTAGGCCCACCTTAGTCACCATTGTCCTGCGGTTCAAATGGCTGTTATATTTTTAAAGTTGCCCTGTCCGTCAGCCGTGTTTGACGTCACAATGGGAACCCAACGGCTCTGCACCTGCGCAGTTGGGGCCGGTTAATCTAATACTTACGTAAGATGGCCGCCGGATCCGCACGTGCACAGTTAGGGGAGGGCTGCCGCTCGGAGGGGGGCGGGACTCACCCTTTACGGGAGTGGCGGCCAATGGGGGGGGGGGGGGTGAGGCGAGCTCTCCTGCTGCTGGCCGCCGCGATGGCCGCACGGGGCCGGGGTGAGTGGCTCCCTCTCCCCGGGTTGGGTCCGAATTGGGAGGTCTGGAAACCCCGAGGCAGAAGATGGAGGTGCAAGCAGATGTGGCTGTGGTAGCGAGTCTGTGTCAAAATGTGGTCGTAGAGCAGGAGGGCAGGAGAAATCACAGAGGGGGAGCAGCGAGAGAGCATGTTGCTAAACTCTCGTCGAAGAGAGGAGGAGAACTTCTTCAAAGTGGACATACCTTGAGGAGAAATCGCAGTGGAGAAACAAGTAGTATAAGAAAATAACTGCAGATGCTGGTACAAATCGAAGGTATTTATTTCACAAAATGCTGGAGTAACTCAGCAGGTCAGGCAGCATCTCAGGACAGAAGGAATGGGTGATGTTTCGGGTCTGAAATGTCACCCATTCCTTCTCTCCTGAGATGCTGCCTGACCTACTGAGTTACTCCAGCATTTTATGAAATAAAAACCCTATAGTTGATTAGGTAGCAGATAAAAATAAGCACAGCTGTAGCGGAGCGGCCTTGTTGGGGTGAAGTGCCTTGGGAGGTAAAGTGTGAGTCTTTGGCTCCAGGGGCTTTGGCTCAGGAGGCGGAGGCGAAGAGGCTACACTTGATTCAAAATTTGTGATTTTGTGCCCACTGAAGAAATGGCAGGCAGGTTGGTGCAGTGTGCTTCCTGCAGGATGTGGGAAGTCAGGGACACTGCTGGTGCTTCTGGAAACTACACCTGCAGACAATGAACGTGTTGGGGAACTGGAGCAGCAGCTGGATGACCTCAGGACCATCTAGGAAAACGAGAGCTTCCTGGAGAAGACCTTCAGTGAGGTTGTCACACCAAGGATACAGGAAGAGTGAAGGTGGGTGACTGTGAGAAAGAGGAGTAAATGTGGAGTACAGGAGACCTCAGTGGCTGTGCCGACTGTAAACACGTTCTCTTGGGAGCGGACGACACAACAGGATTGAGTGGTAGCCAGGGCTGTGATTCCAACCCTGGTGCCGAGGTTCAATGGGGAAGGGTGACGTCAGGCAGAGCCATAGTGGTGGAAGACTCCATCGTCAGAGGTGCGGATAGGAGATTCTGCGGCAGCGGGCGAGATTCCAGGATGGTGTGTTGCCTCCCTGGTGCCAGGGTCCAGGATGTCTCGGAGCGGCTGCATGGCATCCTCAAGAGTGATGGGGAGCAGCCGAAGGTTGTTGTGCATGTCGGCACAAATGATATAGGTAGGAAGAGGAAGGAGGTTCTGCAACACGAGTTTATGGAATGGGGCAGAAGACTGAAAAGCAGGACCTGCAGAGTAGTGATCTCAGGATTGCTTCCAGTACCTCGTGCTAGTGAGGGTAAGAATAGGAAGATAGGAAAAATGAATGTGTGGCTGAGGATCCACAGGCTCAGTCTGACGAAGGGTCTCAACCCGAAACGTCACCCATTCCTTCTCTCTGCCTGTCCTGTTGAGTTATTCCAGCATTTTGTGAAATAAATACCTTTGATTTGTACCAGCATCTGCAGTTATTTTCTTAAACTACTTTAGGGTTAATTTGTAAGTTACTTGAACCTGTGCCTTTGGCATTCTTTTTAAATCTTCTTTCAGTCTGACTCACCTACTTCCAGCCAATACTCGTTCTGGCTGCTTCTGGCTGCTGCTTCTCTCCGACCTTCACGGTAAACACTTGAACCTGGCCTTTGGTACTCTTTTTAAGTCTCCGTTCCCTCATGTCTCACCTTCTTTCTGTCCAAATGTATTTTAAATGTTGTTGTGATACCTGCCTCAACTCCTTCCCCTGGCAGCTCGTTCCATATACCCACCATGTGTGAAACAGCTGCCCCCAGGGTCCCATTAAATCTTTCTCCCCTCACCTTACACACATGAATTCTGTGTTTTGATTTTCTATCTCTGGGTATAAGTGCATTCATCTAATCCCCTCATGATTTTGTACACCTCTGTAAGATCAGACCTCAACCCACGGTGCTCATTGGAATAAAGTCCTTGCCTGCCCAATCTCTCCGTATAGCTCAGGACCTCAAGTTCTGGCAACAACATCATAAATCATCTCTGTACTCTTTGCAGCTTTACAACATCCTTCATATAGCAGGGTGACCAAAACTAAACACAATATTCCAAATGAGGCCTCACCAACATCTTGTACAACTATAACAAACTCTCCCAACTTCTACACTCAATACCCTGACTGATGAAGGGCAATGAACCGAACGCCTCCATTACCATCCAATCTACTTGTGACATCTAATTTCAGGTAACATGTAACTGCACTCCTAGATCCCTCTGGTCTCCAAAACTCCCCAGAGCCCTGCCATTAACTGTGAAGGTCCTGCCCTGGTTTGACTACGCAAAATGCAGCACCTCACACTTATCTGCATTAAACCATTCCCCGGCCCACCTGCCCTGCTGATCAACATCCTAAAAATGAATGATCCTCGTGAATGACAATGTCAGAGAGTGTATTTCTATTTCAGGTCAATGGGCTAGAGTCTGCTTCCAGTTCTTATGTTCCTACGCACAATCAATATTTAAAATGTAATGCTTTTGAAATGCATTTGAATCGCAGCATCTGCAGTTCTTTATGTCTCTCTATGTTGATATTGCTGATTATATTGTGAAAAGAGATACTTTTTTTAAACTGCACTATATATAAAACTTGAGAGTTGCAAACTTTCTCTGAGGTTGATTTGTAAAAGCTAAACAGTGTTACAATGCCAAACACCGCATATAATCTTTGTGTTTTAACCACATTATTTCACCTTGGCCAAGATGTTCATCACGTTCATGCTGCACTTGGATACTGTGATATTCAGCACGTCCTTTGAAGAAATGGTAATGGTAGTCTGTGGATCAGGGATGGGAAGGAAGTCGTCACCCGGAAGGAGAGAGGCGTCTGCTCTTGTGTTGGTTTTCATCTAACCATGAAACAGAAACAGACACAAATAATCCAACACGGCACAAGCATTTTGGAATTATACTTAAGAAAAAGTAATTCCAAAGTTTGCATATAAACTCAGCAAGTAGCAGGAAGGTGGCACGGTGGTGCAGCAGTAGAGCTGCTGCCTACAGCGCCAGAGACCTGGCTTCCATCCTGACTACGGATGCTGTCTGTATGCAGTTGGTATCGTCTCCCCGTCACCTGCATATCTTTTCTCACGTGGTTTCTTTTTCCTCACACACTCCAAAGGCGTACAGGTTTGTAGGTTAATTGGCTTGGTAAAATTGTAAATTGTCCCATGTGTGTTAACGTGCGGGAATCGCAGGTCGGCGCGGACTCGGTGGGCCGAAGGGCCTGTTTCCACGCTGTATCTCTAAACTAAACTAAAAATTAGAATCAATGCATCACTCAGCCCATCACCTCTCTCCCTCAGTAATAACTCAGCTCCGATTGATTTTAAACTAAATCCAGTATCATCTAAACTTTGAGGTACTGAGGGTCTTGGTTATAAACTGGCATAAAAACTTGAACCTGAAGGTTCAGAGCAATAAATTCAATTTCAAAAATGCCAGAAGAGAAAAAGGTAAGTTGATGTACTTGATGTACTTTCAATAAAAAACAAAACAGTGGTGTTTTAATAGGACATAAACAATATGAAATAAACATAGTGAAAAAATATAACCAGCACTGGATGAGGTTGTGCTGCCCACATTTCCAAGATGTGCCCATAATAAAAGGCCGCACAATTATCACATACATTTCTGACTAACTTTAACGTCAGCATAATAATTTAGGGTTTTTGAGGTTCTATTTCTAACTTATTATCACAGCCTTTCAAACCTGTCTTTTTAAAATGACATACATCACTGGACAATACACAATAGAAAGTTTGTGGAGCAAAGCTGATCCTGATGAAATGGTCTGGACATTATCGCCACACAATCTAAAGATCCCCTGCCCGGGGGATAAGTCTGTTTGTTTGTTTGTTTGTTTGTTCCGGTGAAGGCGCTGTGCACACGGCAGCCAGCCAGCAGTCGCTTGTCTTTTACTTTTTTTTTCACTTTTAATTTAACTTTAATTTCAAGTTTTCGTATACCTAGTTGTGTGTTATGTTTTGTTGGCAGACCAATTTCCCTCCGGGGATGAATAAAGTTCTATCGTATCGAATTACCTGCAGATTCAGACTCCATCTTTTCTCTCCTGGAACCACTTGCTCCAGGAGGGGCTCCCACACTGCATTCAGTTCATTATAATAAAGGACCTAGGATGAAGCAAATTAATTTTATTTCAGAAGCGCACCAAATAACCGTCTTGTCTTTTCAGAAATACTCCCTGTACTAGATATAGATTAAAACTGTTCAAAACAAAAATGTGGTTCAATGTGTCACTAAGAAGGCTTACAACCAAGGAAACATTTTGAAGAGTAGTTATGTTATAACACAGAAAATTGAGCTGCTGATTTCCATAAATCAGGCTTCCATGCAAAAGTATGTTGCCTGTTTTGGCATTGTTAATGATAAATACTGTCCTAAATAGGTGTGAAGAACCCTCCTCTTTTTAAATTTAAGATTGTAAGATCATTTATATTCACCAACAAGGGCAGGTGTGACATCCTGTCAGTCTGGCACTAGGACCAAAATTGTGCTCAAGTCTTTCAAATGGTTGAGTTGACCCAGTTGATCTTGCAAAGTGCTCACAAACATCTGGGAACTAGTGTCTAGATTAGGTGAACACTTCCTCAGAGAAATCTTGCAATAGATTGATAAGAATTCTACACTCTGAATCAAACTGTATAATCTTTCAAACTCCTCCATCAGACTCTGCCTTTGGGAAGACAGACTTACCAGAGGCAGTAGCACAATGATTCCTGACTCCATGAAGTCTCATGGCATTAAGAAACCCACTACTGCTTTGCACCCACCACCCTCCCTCAGATAATGAACCAGTGCTCCTCTGTGTTAAACACTTGGAAGCAACACTGGAAGTAGCAAGGGAATCGAGATAATTGCTGGTCATAGGGTCAAAGTGATAGGAGCAGAATTAGGCCATTTGGCCCATCAAGTCTACTTCGCCATTCAATCATGGCTGATCTATCTAACCCCATTCCCCTGCCTTCTCCCCATAACCCCTGACACCCATACTAATCAAGAATCTATCTATCTATCTCTGCTTTAAAAATATCCATTGACTTGGCCTCCACAGCCTTCTGTGGGGAATTCAATGGCCATCACCTTTCCAAGCAAGATTCTGGTGAACTCTGCTGCACTCTCTCTAATGCTACCTCATCCTTCCTGTAGTATGGTCACCAGAACTGCACACACAAGCTCCGTACAGTCTAACCAATGTTTTGTTCAGCTGCATCATCACATCCCATTTCTTCTACTCAATGACTCGCCCTATGAAGGCAAGCACACCAAATGTCTTCTTCACCGCCCGATCCACTTGTGTCACCATTTGCAGCAAGCTTTGGACTTGCATCCCAAGGACAACCAGAACAACAACGTTGCTCAGGTCTCTGCCGTTTACCAGTACTTGACTTCCCAATACATCACACTCGACTGAATTAAAATCATCTGCTACTGCTCTGCCCAACCTTTCCAGCTAATCAATGTCCCACTGTACCATTAAACAACCTTCTCAAATTGGTGTATTTTGCAAATGTACTAATCAGACCATCTACATTCACATCCAAGTCATTTATATATATTAGAGACAGGTGTCCCAGCATTAATCGCTGTGGTTACACCTCGAAGGAATCACAAAATGCTGGAGTAACTCAGCGGGTCAGGCAGCATCTCAGGAGAGAAGGAATGGGTGACGTTTCAGGTTGAGACCCTTGTTCAGGTTACACCACTTGTTACAAAGGTTACACCACTTCCAGTCAGGAAACCATCCATCCATCAATATCCAGTGCCACCTATGACCAAGCCAATGTTGGATCCAGTTGGCCGATATGCCTCAGATCGCCGTTGGCACAGAAAGTTAAGGCATCCTACAAAACCTGTAAACACCTTGCTGAAGTTCATGGAAATAATGTCGACCATTCTACCCTCAATATTCCCAGTCAATTAAATTTAGTGAGACGTGATTTCCCCGGCACAAGACCATGCTGACTCCTCCTGATCAGTCTCTGCCTTTACAAACCAATGTAAGTGATGACCCCCTGAATCTTCTCCCAACAACTTCCAACAATGATGCCAGTCTCACTGGTCTGTAGTTTCCAGGAATTATCCCAGTCGCCTCTTTTGAATCAGGGCACAACATTAGTTGTCCTAGAAGCCAGCTTTCAGCCATTCAATTCACCGTATCAATGAACTGGGCACTTTAAATTGCCCTATTGTGTTGGTGAGTGGTTGAATCTGGGGTATCTGGAGAGATGGAAATTTAGGAAGAATAAAATAGGTTAGGAGCTGGATTAATATAAAAATGTGTTCTTAATGTGGGCCAATAGGCTCATTTTTGTGTTGCATTTCACAGGGACTTTCGATCCTTTTTCATACATTTTGGTGTTATTTCCAATGTCAACCCTCCACCTGCCCGTTATCTTAAATCTCAACACCGAAGCATTAGTAAACCTTCCACAAGGACACTAGCTTAAGAATCAGAGTAATGGCATGTTCAACCCATCAAGCCCATGCTGACCTTTATGCCCATCTACATTAATCGCTTTGGCCTGCACTTTGATTATATCCTTCTCTGCTTGGCTTCTTTTTTAAAACTGCCTGTATAAATGCCTTTTAAATGTAATAATGGTATCCAATTCCACCATCCCCTATGGCAGCTTCCATAGTTTCAGGAAACAAACAGCCCTATGAACGCAATGGGTCAGGCAGCATTTGTGGAGGGAAATGGACATGAGGCATTTTGGGTCGGGGACCTTCTTCAGATTGATGGCGAGAACTGGTCGAGGGAGGTGAGGGGACGGGGTGGGGCAAGAACTGGGAAATAGGTAGATCCAGGTCAGGAGGGGCTGATTGGCAGACGACACTGTTGGGAGGAGATAGTAACCAGCATGGAGGTGAAAAATGGAGAAGGCAAAAAGGCGCAAATGGTGGAATCTGATAAGGAAGATGTGGAGTGAAATGTAGAACAGCAGAGGAGAAGGGGAGATGGGTTGAAAAATGGGGGATGCAAGGTAGTGCTGGAAGGGTGATGTGCGGATGGAGAAGGGGAAAGGAACTGGGTAACAGGGGCAGGGAGAGCAGAAAGAAAGGTGTGCATAAGGGGGTGGGAATGTGGGGGGGGGGAGGAAGGATGGGTAGAGAGAAGGGTAGGTGATCTGAAATTGGCCAATTCAGTGATTGTACCGTTGAGTTGTAGTCTACCCAACCAGAATACGAGATGGTATTTTTTCAGGGGCCTCACTCTGGCAGTGGAAGGTGCCGAAGACAGGCATGTCAACATGGGAACAGGAAGGTGGCAAGCAACCAAGCTGGCCCTGGCAAACAGAGTGCATGTGTTTGGGGAAACGGTCCCCAGTCTATGCTGGTCTCACCAATGTAGAGGAGGCCACATCGACAGCATCAAATGAAATAGCCAATTTTGGAAGAGCTGCATGTAAATCTCTTTCACATGGAAGTGGTGTTGGAGACAGACACAAAGTGCTGGAGCAACTCTGCGGGACAGGCAGCATCTCTGGAGAGAAGGAATGGGTGACGTTTCGGGTCGAGACTCTTCTTCAGACTGGTTAGGGATAAGGGAAACGAGAGATATAGATGATGATGTGGAGAGATAAAGAACAATGAACGAAAGGTATGCAAAAAAGTAACGATGATAAAGGAAACAGGCCATTGCTAACTGTTGGAGATCCTTGAATGGGTGTGGCAGAGAAGGTGTAGGGACAGGTGTTCACCTCTTGCAGTTGTGGGAGGTGGTGTCTGGGGAGAGGGAGGGGTGAGTGAACCAAGGAGTTACGGGGAAAGCAGAATCTGCAGAAAGCAGAAAGGAGTGAGGATGGGAAGATGTGACTGCTGGTGGCAACAATGCAGAATGATGTGTTGGATGCACAGGCTGGTGGGGTGAAGGATAAAGACCAGAGGAACTCCATCCATGTTCTGTTTGGGAGGTCAGCTCAGATGTCTTAAATTCAAAACACATGGTATTGGGGGTAGGGTGTTGACATGGATAGAAAATTGGTTGGCAGACAGGAAGCAAAGAGTAGGAGTGAACGGGTCCTTTTCAGAATGGCAGGCAGTGGCGAGTGGAGTGCCGCAAGGCTCGGTGTTGGGGCCGCAACTGTTTACCATATATATTAATGATTTGGAAGAGGGAATTAGAAGCAACACTAGGAAGTTTGCGGATGACACAAAGCTGGGTGGCAGTGTGTACTGTGAAGAGGATGTTAGGAGGTTGCAGGGTGACCTGGACAGGTTGAGTGAGTGGGCAGATGCGTGGCAGATGCAGTATAATATAGATAAATGTGAGGTTATCCACTTTGGTGGCAAAAACAAGGAGGCAGATTATTATCTCAATGGTGTTAGGTTAGGTAAGGGGGAAGTGCAGCGAGACCTGGGTGTCCTTGTACACCAGTCACTGAAAGTTGGCGTGCAGGCAGTGAAGAAAGCTAATGGCATGTTGGCCTTCATAACGAGAGGATTTCAGTATAGGTTCTTCTGCAGTTGTATAGGGCCCTGGTAAGACCACATCTCGAGTATTGTGTACAGTTCTGGTCTCCTAATTTGAGGAAGGACATCCTTGTAATTGAGGCAGTGCAGCGTAGGTTCACGAGACTGTTCCCTGGAATGGCGGGACTGTCATATGAGGAAAGATTGAAAAGACTAGGCTTGTATTCACTGGAGTTTAGAAGGATGAGAGGGGATCTTATAGAAACAGAGAAAATTATAAAAGGACTGGACAAGCTAGTTGCAGGAAAATGTTCCCAATGTTGGGCGAGTCCAGAACCAGGGGCCACAGTGTTAGAATAATGGGGAGGCCATTTAAAACTGAGGTGAGAAGGAACTTTTTCACCCAGAGAGTTGTGAATTTGTGGAATTCTGCCACAGAGGGCAGTGGAGGCCAAATCACTGGATGGATTTAAGAGAGAGTTAGATAGAGCTCTGGGGGCTAGTGGAATCAAGGGATATGGGGAGAAGGCAGGCAGGGGGTATTGATTGTGGACGATCAGTCATGATCACAATGAATGGCGGTGCTGGCTCAAAGGGTCGAATGGCTTCCTCCTGCACCTATTTTCTATGTTTCTAAAACCTTTACTTAGAGAACAGGTGCAGTGGAGAGAGAAAACTAAGGAAGGGATGGCATCCTTGCAAGAGACAGGTTGGTAGGTGTAGTTAAGGCAGCTGTGGGAGTTACTGGGTTGGTGATAGCTTCTATCCTTCATGAGTTCTAATATTGGCCTTGTATATACTCAACAGCAGATTCCATTACAACCTTTGGCAGATAATTCCTTGACTCATTACCTTCTGGGTGAAGAAATGCATTGCATCTTTGCATTGAAAGGCTGATCCTTAATGTTCATAAGTCATAGGAGCAGAATTAGGCCATTCGACCCATCGACTCCACCAATCATGACTAATCTATCTTTCCTCTCAACTCCATTCTCCTGCCTTCTCCCCAAAACCCTGGACACACTTATTACTTAAGAACCTATCAATCTCCGCCGTAAATATACACCCATTAAACTTGCCTCCACAGCCGTCTGTGGCAATGAATTCCAGATTCACCACCATCTGACTAAAGAAATTCTTCCTCATCTCTTTTCTAATGATTTGTCCTTCTGCTGTGACCTCTGGTCCTAGACTCTATATGTTGTGTTAAGAGTCCATTATGTGCCATGACTCTATGTAATGTTATGACCTTAATCCCTGGTTGCAAACATTCCAGACACAAAAAAATCTTCCTTCTATCTGCCAAGCGCTCTATGAGTAATTGTAAAACGTATGACTGACTGGTTAAACAGGTATGAAACAAGATGCTATTTCACGGCAGATGACAGTAATCATTTTCTCATCTTCTTGCACGAGACATTAGTCTTTTCAGATGCAAGAAAAGACCCCTTTGAAAAATGCAAGGGTCAGGACAGCATAGTCCTTCCTCAAATTTACCCTTAATTAATCACAGAACCAAATCATTTGCTAAATTTCATAAATTGACTTCTTCATTTCAATCATTATGAAGATCACTACATGTTGGCTGCACATTGCACTGGCAGCCGAAGGTTACTAAAGAAACTATAAATATAGGTTTCACTTTATTTGGATTCAAATAGATATATTGCAGTGCTAAGCACGATATTAAGTATCTGGTAAAGCAGGTCTAGTAAAAAATGACCACTTCTTTTCATAAAATCAATACATTGTGTATCCCAATCAAAGATAAAACAAGTTACCTCAATGATAGGCACAAAATGCTGGAGTAACTAAGCGGGTCAGGCAGCATCTCTGGAGGAAAGGAATAGGTGACGTTTCGGGTCGTGACCCTTCTTCAGTCATTGCCACCAAACGTCATCTTCTCTCCAGAGATGCTGCCTGTCCCAGTGAGTTACTCCAGCATTTTGTGTCTGTCTTCGGTGTAAATCAGCATCTGCAGTTGCTTCCCACACGTTACCTCAAGGGTCATGTTTGAATCAATACTGATGAGTGATGTCCAGTTTTCGACTCTTCCAGAAAACGTTGACTCGGTCAAAAGCAAAGGAATGGTGCTGTGGCCAAGGCCACATTCGAGTGTAACTTTTATCAGTGGAACGATAATGTTGAAGGACTCCCCGGTCCTTTGATGATGTTCTCCTACGTAATTCTCTGTGGCTTCATCGGCGTCGTCAACTCCCAGGAACCAGTAGTTGCAGTTGTGGACATCTTTCACAGCCCAGCGGTCCGTGTCCTTGCACACCGTCAGCACCTCTTCATTCTCTTGCACTTTAGGCCTCATCACAGACATGATTGTCGTAACAGTGTTCAGAATGATAGGAGATATCTTAAATAAAATAAAATAAAACTCTCCAGTAATAACAATCATTCACTGGTTTACGATTAGATGCAAGGCGATAGATATGTTAGAACAAGTATAATTATACTGGAGATCAAAAATAACAGAGTTTAACAGCATCATATCAGGGGAAATTAAGGATACTGAAATGGCAGAATTCAGTTGTAGTACGAAAAGTGCAATTTTAGACAATAGACAATAGGTGCAGGAGTAGGCCATTCGGCCCTTCGAGCCAGCACCGTCATTCAATGTGATCATGGCTGATCATTCACAATGTTCCTGCCTTCTCCCCATACCCCCTGACTATCATAAAGAGCTCTATCTAGCTCTCTCTTGAAAGCATTCAGAGAATTGGCCTCCACTGGCTTCTGAGGCAGAAAATTCCACAGATTCCCAACTCTCTGACTGAAAAAGATTTTTCTCATCTCCGTTCTAAATGGTCTACCCCTTATTTTTAAACTGTGGCCCCTGGTTCTGGACTCCCCCAACATTGGGAACGTGTTTCCTGCCTCTAGCGTGTCCAATCCCTTAATAATCTTATATGTTTCAATAAGATCCCCTGTCATCCTTCTAAATTCCAGTGTATACAAGCCTAGTCGCTCCAGTCTTTCAACATATGACAGTCCTGCCATTGCGGGAATTTTGTACACTTACCCCATTCAAATATTACACTTATTCGGTGACAAAATAGAAGAACATAACACAGTATGCAAAAGAAAGAAACCTTCTTACCTTTAAGCTGATCGGTTCTACTTTAAGACTGATATCTTGTGGCCCTGAAGTGGGCTCAACGAAGTCCAAGAACAAGGAACAAGGCTGCAACACCTAGAATGCACAACACAACCCAGTCACAACACAGGAGACTGGACATGCTGACACGTGATCAAAACACAAGGTGCAGGAGCAGCCTCGTCATCCCGTCCTCGCAGTGAGCTTTTATTGTGGATAACCAAGTATTGTCAACGGTTTTGGGCAACACAGCGGTAGAATTGCTGCCTTACAGCGGCAGAGACCCGAGTTCGATCCTGACTATGGGTGCTGTCTGTACGGAGTTTGTACGTTCTCTCCGAGACCGTACGATCTCCTGATTCCTCCCACACTCCAAAGACGTACAGGTTTGTCAGCTTTGGTAAAAATGAAAATTGTCCCTAGTGTGTGCAGGATAGTGTTAGCGTGCGGGGATTGCTGGTCGGCGTGGTATCGGTCGGCCTGTATCCACGTTGTATCTCTAAACTAAACTAAAGCTCAGCAGCTCATACAACAAGAGGGGAGAGAATGGATAGATGACTTTTTCTGTCAGAGCCCATCTTCAAACTGATGTGAGTAAAGGAAAGAAAGCTGGAAAAGAAAGGTGGGCTGGGGCAAAGCCTGGCAAGTGATAGGTAGGCAAGGGGGCATGGATTGGCAGATGGGTGGAATAAAGTGACAAAGGCAAGAGATGAAAAGCTGAGTAAAGGACGTCGGATAAGGAAAGAAGAGGAGGAGCTAAATGTAAAGCCAGAGGAAGGAACATGGATGGACGGGGACAGGGGAAGCTGAAAAGGGAGTCAGGGATGGGAGATGTGTACAAAGGAGAGAAAGTATGTGTTGTAGTTCTATCCAACTCCACCACATGCTCGGGCAGCATGCCTGACACAACAACCATGCCTGCGCAGAAAAACCTCCCATCAATTCCCCCTTCAAACCGTCTTCTCTTATCCTAAAGCCAGGACCCGAACCATGGGGAAAAGTTCCAGAGCAAGCGCTCCACTTAGTTTTGTGGAGCCTTTAAAGATCACACCTCAGCCTCCTTCACTCCAGTGAAAACAAGTCAAGCCTACCTGGCCTTCCCCTTCAATTCAGGCAAAGCTGGTGAATCTGCTCCAAACTCTCCCCAGTGCACACACGTGTGTCTTACACTGGTGGCAGAGTGCTGCAGCAGCACAGCCGCTGCCTGAAAGCACCAGGTTCGATCCTGACTGTGGGTGTTGTCTATGTGGAGTTTGCACATTCTCCCTGTGACTACGTGGGTTTTCTCCGGGTTCCTTGCACATTCCAAACATGTGCATCTTTGTTGGTTAATTGGCCTCTGTAAACTGCCCCAAGTATGTAGGAGACAAAAGTGAGATAACATAGAACTAGTGTACAACGTGGACTCAGTGTGGCAAAAGGACTGTTTCCATGCTGTATCTCTAAACTCCAATTGCGGTGACCAGAATTGCTTACAGTACAAGTGCAGTCATTATTTTACAAAACGCTTGTTTGTACCGTTGTTATATTTGTCCCTCTCTTCGCCTGGAGGAATGGACATGCCAGGATCTTCAGGTCGCTGACCACTGCAATCATTCTTCGAGATTGTTTTTCATGGATTAATGTGAAGTCACACAGGAGAGAAACAACGAGTGCAGGGGCATCAGCTTTCGATAGATTTGCCACAAACACAACCTCAGGGTTCATCATCATTGCTTTCATGTTCAGTCTTCGATTTGGAGAGTCCGCAGCTAGAACAAAATAGTAAACGTTACGGTGCATGGCATCTGCCCGACATGCGCCTGAAGTCCCGCAAACCCTTCTGGTCTTCAGTTAAATCCCTGGAAGACTTTGACCCCAAGACTGAGTGGAGCAGAGCCTGGAAAGATGCCAACACCAACAACGGAGAGGTTATCACAGACTCCACAGTGAAACCACTGGGATTTGACCTCCATCACAAGCAATGGCTAACCCTGAACAGGATCCACACCCTCCATGCAAGAACAGCCCATCACCTGCACAAGTGGGGGATGACAGACAGACAGCCCTGCTTGCGACTGCGGATATCCAGACCAGTCCATCCACACATGATGAATGACCGCTCACTGAGGCTTTTCCCTGGTGGCATCAAGGCCATCTACCCAGCAACTGATGCTGCCCTGGCCTGGATGTCCACCCTTGACCTACAACTTTAGGCTGTGCACACCATACACAAAAAGGTGGGCCCCAAAAGATGAGCAAGAACGATGTGCAAAATCTTCTTAGTGCAATAATATTATACTGTCTGAGGAAGGATTCACACCTGAAACATCACCTATTCCTTTTCTCCAGATGCTGCCTGACCCGCTGAGTTGTTCCAGCACTTTGTGTCTACCGTCAATATTATACTTCAGTCTGTTGACTGAATTTTTATTTTGTAAATTAAGAGATTCTATTTAGCTCTGTGCATCATACTCAATGAGCAATCAGGGGGACAAATAAACCTTTTCCATGTAAAAGATTAGTTACGGAACATAACAGAAAATTAAGTATCAAATAAGTTTGTGCAACATTTACTCAAGTAAAAGCATTCTGAAAATGATAGACTTGGGTGATAAATTAACCTGAAGTGATGGTGTTATTCTACTGCCTGAACAACAGAGGGTGGTGAATCTGTGAAATTCATTGCCACAGGCGGCTGTGGAGACCGTCAATGGATATTTTAAGGTGGAGATTGACAAGTTCCTGATTAGTGCGGATGTCAGGAGTTATGGGGAGAAGGCAGGAGAATGTGGTTGAGAGGGAGAGATAGATCAGCCGTGATTCAATGGCGGAGTAAACTTGATAGGCCGAATGGCCTAATTCTGCTCCTATCACATAAACAGAAGATTAATGCACAAGAACAGTATGCTGTTTCATCATTTAATTTGGGTGTAATGTGAACAAGGAATTAAATACTAAGTGAAGAGTTTATTAAATGTGGGGTGGAGAGAACTTCTTTTCACTCTCCCAACAATATTTCTGAACTGCTCTAAGCTTCTAGCCCAACGTCATTCCTTGCAGAAAAGATTTTCTGCACATAGAGTCGCTCTCTCACAGCATCAGAGAGGCAGTGGCACTACATGCTGGGATTCGGAAGAAAGAAATGAACTTTTATTACATTTTGAAAATAATTTCTATCAAAAGTTAATGATGAAATTAATTCCTCCAGAAGTTGAATTCCATTGATAAGACACAAAATGCTGGAGTAACTCAGCGGAACAGGCAGCGTCTCTGGAGAGAAGGAATGGGTGACGTTTCGGGTCTAGACCGTTCTTCAGTCTGATCTCTTCGGTAAGGTCTTGACCCGGAACGTCACCCATTCCTTCTCTCCAGAGATGCTGCCTGTCCCACTGAGTTACTCCAGCACTCTGTGAAACGTCACCCATTCCTTCTCTCCAGAGATGCTGCCTGTCCCACTGAGTTACTCCAGCTTTTTGTGTCTATCTTGGTGTAAACCAGCATCTGCAGTTCCTTCCTAAACAGCTGAATTCCATAACTGGGTTATAGATAGATATGGGTATCACTGTTCTCTTAACACATACACAAGAGAAACTGTGCAGTATGTTATGTCAAATGTGTAGGAAGGAACTGCAGATGCTGGTTTACATCGAAGATAGACACAAAATGCTGGAGTGACGCAGCGACACAGGCAGCATCTCTGGAGAGAAGGAATGAGCGACGTTTCTGGTCGAGACCACTCTTCACTGGTCAGATGGGTCTTGACCCGAAACGTTATCCATTCGTTCTGACCAGAGATGCTGCCCGTTCAGCTGAGTCACTCCAGCATTTTGGTTCTATGTTAGGTCAAATGTGGTACAAGTTTAAAGAGAACCATTTTTTGGAATATTTTTCAGGGAAGGTAAAATTATTTGTACTTGGGACATGTAGAAAGCTGTTCTTACCAGTGCTGGGAGGAGACTTTCCGGTCTGCTTCGCATGCAACTGGACGGATTTATCATTTGTCTTTTCGGGAATAGCTTTGATGAAGAAATCTGCAACGTCCACAAGGAACTCCACGCTGGCACATATGTACAAATGCTCCAGTACAGCCACGATCGAGGTCTCGTCCTCCAGTTGACTGTATTGCAACTCAATCATCACAGTTTCCCCCGAGCCTCGCTTTTTCTCAATCATTCTGCAGAGAAGTATGCCGATAATTTATGCACATTCCACGTCACAGTAAAATATTATTGAATGCCACGCACAACAAGAGTTTAGTTTAGATATACAGCACGGTGCCCACCCCTTCAGCCCACCGTGTCCGCCCCAAACACCCACCACCACACTTGTTCCATGTCCTCCCATTCTCTCATCCACTCTGCACACTTGGGACAGTTTACAGAGACCAATTAACCTACAGACCCGCATGGTCTCCTAATCTGAGGAAAGACATTCTAGCCTTAGAGGGAGTACAGAGAAGGTTCACCAGATTGATCCCTGGGATGGCAGGACTTTCATATGAAGAAAGACTGGATAGACTAGGCTTATACTCACTGGAATTTAGAAGACTGAGGGGGGATCTTATTGAAACATATAAAATTCTTAAGGGGTTGGAGAGGCTAGATGCGGGAAGATTGTTCCCAATGTTGGGAAAGTCCAGAACCAGGGGTCACAGTTTAAGGATAAGGGGGAAGTCTTTTAGGACTGAGATGAGAAAACATTTCTTCACACAGAGTGTGGTGAGTCTGTGGAATTCTCTGCCACAGAAGGTAGTTGTGGCCAGTTCATTGGCTATATTTAAGAGGGAGTTAGATGTGGCCCTTGTGGCTAAAGGGATCAGGGGGTATGGAGAGAAGGCAGGTACAGGTTACTGAGCTGGATGATCAGCCTTGATCATATTGAATGGCGGTGGAGGCTCGAAGGGCCAAATGGCCTACTCCTGCACCTATTTTCTATGTTTCTATGTTTCTATGTCTTTGGGATGTGGGAGGAAACCGGAGCGCTCAGAGGAAATCCACACAGTCACAGAGAGAATGGGCAAACTCCACACAGATAGCACCCTGTCAGGAGTCTCTGGCACTGTGAGGCAGCAGCTCTACCAGCTGCACCAGTGTGCTGCCCCTTAATCGTCTGAGGTTCGTGACCTCAGGTGATCGACCATAAGTACTGATGCAGATGAGAGAGTGAGAGAGTGACAAAAATGAACCATGATAAGAGAATAAAACACACAATTCATTCTGACCTCTGTGTAACTTTCTCAACCCCTGGTCTTAGATCATCCAGTGTACATGTAGTGAGTTTCATATCAAACATCAATGAGCCGTCGGAGATCATTTTCCCTGAGGCAGTGGTGAGATGCAACCTGAACTCGCCCAGTGGTGAACCTCCCTGGCGGTGCTCCAATCCACTGGCCTGCGTTGGGCAAAACAATAGAGACAAAGCCATTCAGTGCTCAGAATACCCAACTCAATTAAACAAGCACATCACACCAAATCATCACATTTCAGTAATATTGTGCACAAATGGCAGAGTGCAAGTCTCAATCTACACAAAGGTGCTAGTTATACAAACATGGCAGACAGCGAGAGAGATTGGAATCCCAACAGCCAACAATGGCCGGACTCCTTTACCATTGTTACTTTTTTGCATATCTTTCATTCATCTATATACTACAACTCTCGTTTGTTTGTTTGTTTGTTCCTGAACTACAGCCAAAACGGTACACGATAGCGTGACAATTTTAGGCCCACCTTACTCACCGTCGTTCCTTTGGTGCTAATGGAAGAAGTTTAATTGAAATTGGTGTTATATTTTAAAGTTATTCACATTTTAAAGTTTAAAACTATCTCCTAGGGAGGGAGGGAGGGGGGGAGGAGGGAGGGGGGAGGAGAGAGCATAAGGGGGGTTGAGGGGGATGGAGTGGGGGGGGGAAGGGTTAAGAAGGGGGATGGGGAGGGGAGGAGGGAAGGAGAGGGGAAGGGGGGAAGAGGGGGTAGAGGGGAGGGGAGGGAAGGGGGGGAAGAGGGGAGGGGAGAGGGGGGAGAGGGGAGGGGGAGGGGGAGGGAGGAGAGGGGAGGAGGGAGGAGAGCATGCTGCACCAATGCAGAGGTTTGGGCCTAACGGGTCCACTTGGTCTAGTTTGTTCTATATCTCTCTACATCACCGTCTATATCTCTCATTTCTCTTTTCCCCGACTCTCAGTCTGAAGAAGGGTTTCGACCCGAAACATCACCTATCCATGTTCTTCAGAGATGCTATCTGACCCGCTGAGTTACTCCAGCTTTTTGTGTCTATCTTTGGAATCCTCACTTTGTTACACCGCCCAAGGACATTGTGGGTGAATGTGTCACTTGGAGGATGAGGAGGGTTGGAGGAATAAAGGTGGACAGCAAGAAAGGAGGGGGCAAAGGGGGTGGCAGGGCTAGGCTGGGTATGGGCGAGGATGGCATTGGGGTGTTGGGGAAGACAGAGAACGAGAAAGGGAAGGCCCGGATAGAGTGGATGTGTGGAGAATGTTTCCGCTAGTGAGAGAGTCATAGCCTCAGAATAAAAGGCCGTACCTTTAGAAAGGAGATGAGAAGGAATGTTTCTAGTCAGAAGGTGGTGAATCTGTGGAATTCTTTGCCACAGATGGCAGTGGAGGCCGTCAATAGATATGTTTCAGGCAGAGATTGACAGATTTTTGATTAGTCCGGATGTCAGGGGTTATGGAAAGGCAGGAGAATGGGATTGAGAGGGAAAGAAAGATCAGCCATGATTGAATGGCGGAGTAGACCTGATGGGCCGAATGTCCTTATTCTGCTCCTGGAACATGAGAAGCGGAGAGGTTCTCTCAGAGCTCCATTATACAAGATATGGGACAGATAATTAACAACAGAATCAAAAGTACATTTAGAAGTTATTCATGAAAGTGAAATTTTAATTCGGAGTGACTGAGAGGGAAAATTACACCTGTGGCAATTTTGATCTTGTGGATGCTCAGGACAACATAAGCTAAGTGTCAGAGTTCCGAATGTTTACTGGTGTTACCGAAGATTGAAGAAACACCATACAGAGATTGATAAACAAATATAATTATAAAGCGTAGGTGCTACATAATATAGCTTAGTGCTGACCACATTTTACCGTGGGATCAAGAACACTCTGGCTATCTCTGTGCTGCTTTGATGTCCATTTTCAATCTTTGCCTCATGGCACAAAGGTAATAAATCAGAGAAAAGGGTCTGTCCACAAAAAAATGTTTCTGCTGTTACGTTGTTGAAAGAAAATGTCACTGAAACAGTCTGATAAAGGAATCTGAAGAAGGGACATGAGCCCTTACTCCTTTTCTCCAGAGCTGCTGTCTGACCCGCTGAGATACTCCAGCTTTTTGTCTCTATCTTAAAGGTACAGTCTTTCTGAGCAGGGATCGGCAGCAGACTGCAAAGATGAGCTGGCCGTGGGAACGACTAAACTAGCTCAGTAAAACATCACGCTATTGCACTTCCAGTCTCTGTACAATTACAATGTTCAAAGACATTTGGACAGGAAAGATTTGATGCAGTCAATTGGGATGTATGTAGATACGTCAGCATGGATGAGTTGGGTTGAAAGGGCTCAATTCTGTGATTCTCTGAACACGTTCCCATGAAGATGAAGGGGAAAGACGCAAATTCTGTGCAAACCTAATGCCATGTGATATTGAAAGCTTAATAAAGACAAAAAAAATGAAGCATAGAGCTAAAGTACAGGCACCAAAAACCTTATTGCAGGGAAGTAAATGCAAACATCACACATGCATTGCGATTGAGGCCCTTCAGGAGTCTGTATCTTTTCCTTGCCTGACATCCCATCCAGTCAAGTGAATCTGTGGTTTTCACCCAGAGGGTTGTGAATCTGTGGAATTCTCTGCCACAGAAGGCAGTGGAGGCCAATTCACTGGATGTTTTCAAGAGAGAGTTAGATAGAGCTCTTAGGACTAACGGAATCAAGGGATATGGGGAGAAAGCAGGAACAGGGTACTGATTCTGGATGATCAGCCATGATCATATTGAATGGCAGTGCTGGCTCGAAGGGCCGAATGGCCTGCTCCTACACCTATTTTCCAGGTTTCTATACGGTGTAAAGGAAGTCTTCATTTACCCAATTTCAAAACACCAATGCTTGCCCCACAGAATTAACTCTTGGCTGTGTAGCTTTGAACAATTTGGAAAGTAAAACAAAAAGTATTTTCACCCTCAAAAATGAGTCATACCTGTTTGAGATCTTCAGTGTTCAGCATGATGGACAGGGATTCAAACTTGAAATCAAACTTCAAGGTGTCAAAGGGCTGAGGTTTAGCTGCTGATTCTGCACGGCACACCTCACCTGTGGCCCCATGTGGGGGCTCTGCAAACAACAGCAAAAACCATCATCACAAATCACAATGCATTTGACCAATCTGCATCAAAATAAACTCCACTAACCTAACTTTGCAGTTGAGTTTAGTTTTGTTTAGAGATACAGCATGGAAACAGGCCCTTCGGCCCACCGAGTCAACGCTGACCAGCGATCGCTGCATATTAACATTAGCCAACACACACTAGGGACAATGTTTACATTTACCAAGCCAATTTACTTACATACTTGTACGTCTTTGGAGTGTGGGAGGAAACCAAAGATCTCCGAGAAAACCCACGAGGTCACGGGATGAACATACAAACTCCTTACAGACAGCACCCGTAGTTGGAATCAAACCTGAGTCTCTGGAGCTGCAAGCACTGCAAGGCAGCAACTCTACCGCTGCGCCACCGTTTAAGGTAAAAAACGATTCTCATTAAGGATAGCACAATTACCATTGCTCTTACACGTGATAATATTATTATTTGATGCTAATACAATAACACCTTCCGCAAAAAGTGGCCTAACACAGGTAGTTCTGCTATAACACATGATTTCATAGTGCGAATTGGATATAACGCAATGAATGAATAAGTGATATCTATTTGTATTAAGCAGGCATAAATATTGGAGAAACTCAGTGGGACAGGCAGCATCTCTGGAGAGAAGGAATGGTTGACGTTTTGGGTCGAGACCCTTCTTTAGTCTTGACCTGAAACGTCACCCATTCCTTCTCTCCAGAGATGCTGCCTGAACCGCTGAGTTACTCCAGCATTTTGTGTCCACCTTCGATGTAAAGTTCTTTCCTACACAAGCAGGCATAAACGATTATTACGTGATTTCTATCAGGGACTTAAGAACAAAAGTTACTTTGGAATCTGACAAGCAGAAAAAATCTGTCTTGGAGAAAAAAAACAGCCTAGGGTATGTCCATGTAACCTCCCACAATAATTAGTCTCAAGAATCCAGCCTGTCATCCTCCCCTTCTTTGTCTGCCCAAAATACATTGTTACTGTTAGGATTATAGTCATAGAGTGCTACAGTGTGGAAACAGGCCCTTCGTTCCAACTCGTCCACACCGGCCAACAATGTCCCAGCTACACTAGTCCCACCTGCCTGCATTTGGTCCATATCCCTCCAAACCTGTCCTATCCATGTACCTGTCATGGGATAGTCCCAGCCTCAACTACCTCCTCTGGCAGATTGTTCCATACATCCACCACCCTTTGTATGAAAAAGTTACCCCTCGGATTCCTATTAAATCTTTTCCCGAATTCACAACACAAGGAACTGCAGATGCTGGTTTACTAAAAAAGGGACAAAAAGCTGGAGTAACTCAGCGGGACAGGTAGCATCTCTGGAGAGAAGGAATGGGTGACGTTTCGGGTCGAGACCCTTCTTCAGCCATTTTCACCTGAAGGTGGTCATTGGAATTGACAAGAACCACTTCTACTGACACTTGTGCAATTATACTCTATGAAACAATGTAACACGCAGCCTTTAGTATTTTTAGTTTGCAGTAACAAAAATAAACACTTTGCTTTTGAAAAGACTATTTTTGAAAATCTAGTGGCAAATCGCTTTATTTTGAATCTGTGACTCTCCTGCACCGATTCCCGTTTGCCATTGATACAATTGTTTTTACAACACGATTATCTATAACATGAGGTTTCTCCCACTGACCGCATGGGTTTTCTCCGAGATCTTCAGTTTCCTCCCACACTCAAAAAACATACAGGTTTGTAGGTTAATTGGCTTGGTACAGGTGTAAATTGTCCCTCATGGGCATAGGATAGTGTCAGTGTACGGGGATCGCTGGTTGGCGTGAACTCGGTGGGATGAAGGGCCTGTTTCCGCGCTGTATCTCTGAACTAAACTAAACTGAATCTATTATCCAGCTTAACATTTGGGCCGCTGAATGGCGAGTTTGTATGGTGGGGTCGAGGGTTTGTATGGTGGGGTCGAGGTCGAGAGTTTGTATGGTGGGGTCGAGGGTTTGTATGGTGGGGTCGAGGTCGAGAGTTTGTATGGTGGGGTCGAGAGTTTGTATGGTGGGGTCGAGGGTTTGTATGGTGGGGTCGAGGTCGAGAGTTTGTATGGTGGGGTCGAGGTCGAGGGTTTGTATGGTGGGGTCGAGGTCGAGGGTTTGTATGGTGGGGTCGAGGTCGAGGGTTTGTATGGTGGGGTCGAGGGTTTGTATGGTGGGGTCGAGGGTTTGTATGGTGGGGTCGAGGGTTTGTATGGTGGGGTCGAGGGTTTGTATGGTGGGGTCGAGGGTTTGTATGGTGGGGTCGAGGGTTTGTATGGTGGGGTCGAGGGTTTGTATGGTGGGGTCGAGGGTTTGTATGGTGGGGTCGAGGGTTTGTATGGTGGGGTCGAGGGTTTGTATGGTGGGGTCGAGGGTTTCCGCAGTCACCTCACTGACACTCGCATTGGGGTGAACTCATGCGATGCGTTTTATTTACAGTGGTAAAGAAGTCTAGGACCACATGGTTCTCGCTGTCAGAGCACACATGCTGTGGTGCTGGCGATCTCACACGGCCCGCACAGTCTGGTTTTGAAGGAGACGTGGGAATGTCAGGCTTCTCCCTATAGGTGACCCTTGCCTGGAGAGAAGGCGCTGGCAGTGTGAGACCTATCCTGGCCGCTGAGCCTTGGGGCTTGAAGAGGCGAGATTGCCGTTCTCTGCGTTATCCTCACGGCTCAGTCCTTGCCTCTGCGTGCAGTCCCTCCTTGTCCGTGGCCAACCTCTCTATCAGTCACGGCATCAATATTCGAGTTACAAATTGAAGCCCGACATGTCGACTTGAAATGTCGACTGTCCATTTCTCTCCACAAATGCTGCCTGATCCCCTCCGCAATCTTGGTTTTATTCGGTCCAGATCTTTGCATCTGCACTTTCTTTTCTCTCCTGTCACTATTTGAATTTCAAATGGTTGTATGAAAGTGCAATGATAGCAGAAGAAAAGGACAACCTTCACAAGATAATTCTATTGACAGTGATAGACATAATATGCTGTTGGTCCTCCGTGTGCCGCAAAACAGCGCCGACCCGCCTTGGCATGGACTCCACAAGACCCCTGAAGGTGTCCTGTGGTATCTGGCACATTAGCAGCAGATCCTTCAAGTCCTGTAAGTTGCGAGGTGGAGCCACCGTGGATCGGACTTGTCGATCCAGCACATCCCACAGATGCTCAATCGGATTGAGATCTGGAGAATTTGGAGGCCAGGGCAACACCGTGAACACTTCATCATGTTCCTCAAACCATTCCCGAACAACGTGTGCAGTGTGGCAGGGTGCATTATCCTGTTGAAAGAGGCCACTGCCATCTGGGAATACCATTGCCATGAAGGGGTGTACCTGGTCTGCAACGATGTTTAGGTAGGTGACACGTGTCAAATTGACATCCACATGAATGGCCGGACCTAGGGTTTCCCAGCAGAACACAGGAGGGTGGAGGCCAATTCACTGGATGTTTTCAAGAAAGAGTTAGATTTAGCTCTTGGGGCTAACGGGGTATGGGGAGAAAGCAGGAACGGGGTACTGATTCTGGATGATCAGCCATGATCATATTGAATGGCGGTGCTGGCTCGAAGGGCCCTATGGCCTACTCCTGCACTTATTTTCGATGTTTCTATGTTTTTAAATGCAGTGACAGAAACTGCACACAATACTCCATGTGTGGCATAATCAATATTTTGTAAAATTGTAACATAATGTCCCAATTGTTATATTCTATGCCCTGAGCTGTGATGGTAATCATGCCATATGCCATCTTCAACATCCTATCTACCCATGAACCCACTTTCCAACACACATTGGTCACTTCAGATAGAACAGATTGAACATTAACTCTGCTATGCGTTTCACATGGTGACCCCAATAATAGGAACTCAGTTCCAATGGGCCATGAATCTGAATGGATGCAATGTATTGTACTCAGATGCTTTTGCACAATACAGATTAACATGGAGTGGCTAAAAAATAGAAAGCAGCCTGTTAACCTGCCCGCTTTCAAGAGAACTCTCTTGGACTTCTACAGGTGTACAGTAGAGAACATTGACTGGTTGCTTCACGGCCTGGTTCGGCAACTTGAACGGCCAGGAACGAAGAAGACTGCAAAAAGTGGTGAACACTGCCCAGTCCATCCCCGCAATCAAAGGGATCTACTGGAGTCACTGCCTCCAAAAGGCAGCCGGCATCATCAGAAACCCACACCACCCTGGCCATGCTCTCATTTCACTCTTGTCATTGGGAAGAAGATACAGGAGCCTGAAAACAGTGAAGTCCAGGTTCAGAAACAGCCTTTTCCCTGCAGCCATCAGGCTATTAAACACTACAACCTCCAAATAAGCTCTGAACTGCATAGACTTGGGGGCGTTGGTTTTGTCTTTTTGCATAATTATTGCTTGTTTGTTTGTTTTTAATGTATGTATGTATATGTAAATATATGAACCTTTTTTTTGTTTCTTAAATTGTTTACAGTGTACTGTGTTTACATATTCTGTCGTGTTACTGCAAGTAAGCATTTCATTGTTCTGTTTGGGACAGCTGACAATAAAACACTCTTGACTCTTGAAATTAATTCAGATAGATAACACGATAACACACAAATAAAATAACATTGATTTCAGGGAAAGAATCTTCAAAGTTATTAATACCTTCACACAGGTTGGCTGGAGAGACTAATTTTCCCTCTGGCATTTTGTTCAAGCCTTCTTTGGCAGCACTCTGATCATTAGTGACGTCACCAAGGTTTTCCAGTGGGATTCTCAGCAAGAGAGCTAAATCATCCTGACTCACTGTAATCTGCAGTAAGAAAAATACATCTAAGAATCAACTTGCATTTGATTTTCATTGTTTTTTGGGTTACTTAACATTACTGATTTTTTATCAACTAAAAAGTAGTATCCAGTAAAAGTCAGGATAGTACAAGCTAACTGGAACACAACCATCTAAAGATAAGAGGGTGAGAGGGGGAGGAAGGGGAGGGGAAACAAAGGGAGGGGAAAGTTTAGTTTAGCTTCGTTTAGTTTAGTTTAGAGATACAGGGCGGAAATAGGCCCTTCAGCCCACCGCGTCCGCACAGACCAGTGATCCCTGCACATTAACACTATCCTACACACACGACCCGAAACGTCACCCATTCCTTCTCTCCAGAGATGCTGCCTGACCCGCTGAGTTACTCCAGCATTTTGTGTCTATCTTCAATTTAAACCAGCAACTGCAGTTCTTTCCTACACAGGGACAATTTACACTTATACTAAGCCAATTAACTGCAAACCTGTACATATTTGGAGTGTGGGAGGAAACCGAAGTTCTCGGTGAAAACCCACGCAGTTCACAGGGAGAACGTACAAACTCCATACAGGCAAGCACCCATAACCTGGGTCTCTGGCGCTGTAAGTACAGTAAGGCAGTAACTTTACCGCTGCGCCACTGTGTCGCCCTGACCGTTGACACATGATGCTCAGAATGTGCTGAGAAGCAGCAACAAACATGGGCAGGAATCTGTGTTCCTCTTTGAGCAATGTCTGGTGATAGCGCATGCTCGTCTCCACACTTTAGGTGCTGCAGTCACTTTGCATCCATCACTCAGGCAATCTATTCCAGGTACTCTCTGCGTGAAAATCTGGTTCCTCAGATTCCCTCTAAATCTCTTACCCCTAACCCCAACCTACAACCTCTAGTTTTATTGATCTCTGACAAGGGGAACAGATTCCTGTATCAACCCTACCAACACCCCTTACGATTTTATATACCTCTACAGGAGAATCAAGCAAAGCAGAGCTGAAGCCAAGATCAGATATTGTTGAGCGGTGGAGATGGCACAAGAGGCCACAGGAACTTGTTCTGCTCCTGTCCTTGCACTCTTGAAATGCAGGTCGTTATTGTTGGTCTCAAAATTAGAACCAACTAATCTTAGTTAACCTGCAGTGTGGCACGATGGTGCAGCAGTAGAGTTGCTGCCTTACAGCACGGTTCCATTCTGACAATGGGTGCTGACTGCACAGAGTCTGTATGTTTCCCTGTGACTACGTGGGTTTTCTCTGGGTGCTCCGGTTTCCTTCCACACCACAATGACGTGCAGGTCTGCAGGTTAATTTGCTTCAGTAAAATTATAAATGTCCCTCGTGTGTAGGAGAGTGCTAGTATACTACACTGTGTACACTGTATAGTATACTAAATCACTAGTCGGCATGGTCTCGGTGGGCCAAAGGGCCTTTTTCAGCACTGTATCTCTCAAATCTAAAGTCTACATTCCGTAGTTCTACTTACGCAGTTAATTTTATGCATCACAAGCAGTTAATTTTTCTCCTTACATTCAACAATTCTTCAATATAAAAAGCCAGAAAACATCAGCATATCATTCTGTATTTAACAAGTACTTAACTTGTTTTTCTTATTTGAAGACTTGTAAAAAAATACTTACACTCATAGCTTTTAGATCTCCATGAATTTCTATGCCGGGGATTTGGTGATACCACGCTACAGCTAAGTTTCGTTTTATTGTCAAGAGCAAGTTCACTGGCTGCAGGATCTGAAAATCAGGCTGCTCCGAGTCTTTCTGCAGAATAGTTCTGTCATCCAGGAACAAAATACAGCAATCAAAAAACTAGAACACAATTGGTCAATCACTCATCAACTGTAATACAGCATAGTAAAAACCATCACAGAATCATCATTGAAAAAAACAGAGTGCTTTAGTGCTTTTTTAAAAACATTTTCAGAAAAAAATTGTGTCTTGAATAACGTGTGCTTTTAAAATCGGAGAAAGGAACTGCAGACGAAATGTGTAGGAGACGTGTAGTCCGAGAACAGTCTTGACCCGGAACATCACCTATTCCTTTTTTCCGGAGAAACTGTCTGATACACTGAGTTACTCCAGCTTTTTGTGTCTATCTTGGAAAGGAACTGCAGATGCTGGTTTACAAAAAATGAGACAAAGTGTTGGAGTAACCCAGCGGGTCATGCAGTATACATTCTTCGGTAGCTCCTTGGATAGAGGATGGCTTACTTGCATTCTTTGTTTGGGGTTGGCTCTGAGAGGTGTTTGGTGGAAGAGGTGAAATGGGTCATGCATGTCCATCTCCCATTTCTTGGTCTGAAGAAGCGTGCCAATACGAAACGTCACCTATTTGTTTTCTCCAGAGATGCCTGACCTGCTGAGTTACTCCAGCATGTTGTGTCTAACTTCAGTGTAAACCAGCGTCTCCAGTTCCTTCCTACACACTGGAGAACATGAATAGGCAACGTTTCGGGTCGGGACCATACTTCAGACAATGTGGTGGGGGGGGGGGGGGGGGGGGAGAAAGCTTGAATCAAAAGCTGAAACGATGAGGGCATGACCAAGTTTGAGAAGTTAGGTAGATATAGGTGAGGGGAGAACAAAATGTGTAAGAAATGTCTGAAGAAGGGTCTCAACCCGAAATATCACCCATTCCTTCTCTCCAGAGATGCTGCCTGTCCCGCTGAGTTACTCCAGCATTCTGTGTCTACCTGCAGGTGAGGGGGGTTGATTGGAAGATGGTTGGACAAAGGCCAGAGATTAAAAGAGAAAAAAATGAGATAATGAGATAAGGAGAGAAGAGGTGTGAATAGTGCAGCCAGAGAATGGAATTGAGGTTGAAGGGGGTGGGGGGAGAGGGAAGGGGGGAAATGGGCGTGAATCCAGGAGGAGCACAGAGAAGATAGGGTGGGGAAATGTTGGGGTGGGGAGGTCAGAGAGAGGTTGTTTATAAGTTTGTAACCTAAAATTTGAATCTTCTTGCGTTCACATCATCAACCATATTATCTCACAAAGGATAAATCATACAAAACAAATACGCTGGAGCAACTCAGTGGATCAGGCAACACCTGTGGAAGATGTGGATAGAGAACATTTGGGGTTGGGACTCTTCAGATGCATCCTGACCCGAAACATCGCCCATCCATGTCCTCCACAGATGCTGCCTTACCCACTCCAGCACTTGTTTTTTTTGTAAACCAGCATCTGCAGTTCCTTGTATGTCTAAATACTACTTGCATCTGTTTGATAAAACAACTGCGAACTTTCAGACATGAAAATGTAGAGAGTTGGTGCAGAGTGAGTTAAGGTGGCAATGCTGAAGTAAAAGGTTAGCTGTCATCATAGTGAATGCCAGATGAGGCTGAAGGGGCCAGGTTCCTACCCCTGCTTTTATTTCTGATGTTTGTGCAACCCTAATGTGTTCACACACTTACAAATGCTAAAACTCTTTTCAGCAAGACTTAAAAATACATTCATAACTCTCATCTTAATTTACAGTATTTAAACACCAGTTATGTTTCTTGGAGTCAAAGAAACTGCATGAAAATTACCCTTTCGGCCCAACCCCTCCATGTTGAGCAAGAAGCCCCATCTAAGCTAGTCCCATTTCCCTTGTTTAGTCCACAACCCTCTAAACCTTTCCGATCCATATACCTGCCCAAATGCCACTTCTGACTTACTCTTTACTGAATTATATAACCACTCTACCATCACCCCAGGTCATCTCATCTACACAAAACAAACCAATAAAATCAGCTACCTTTATCCATGATTTAGTAAGTGGTTTAACTCTTGTATCAAAATCTTCTTCACTGCCCACCCTGACTGTCAGTGGGAACACCGTTGCCGAGAGCAGAGAAAGGGAAGACACAAGGAGGACAAAACTTGGCGTAGAAAATTATCCAAAAGTGAATCACTTACTAACCTACCAACCTTCCTGTGCCCCATCTTGTCTTTATTTGATGTCTGGCCCAGTACAGTGGTGTTGTCTGCAAACTTGTACATTGAATTGGATTGGTATTTGGCTACACAGTCACGAGTGTATAAGGAGTACAGTAGGGGGCTACCCACCATAGTTAGTGTGTACACGAAGCACTCCCTCACGAAGGAGCATCAATCACCAAGGAGCCCTGCCTAATGCCTTGCTTTTTTGCACAATCGTCTTTCTTTTTGCTGTCTTGCAGAATTTCCGTGTAATTTCTGTATAGTTTCTGTATTATTTATGCTTTTCTATGATGTCTGAGTTGATGTGCCTAAGATGCTGCTGCAAGCAAGTCTTTCATTGTATCTGAATCTCAATGCATATGACAACAAACTCGGCTTGACATGATTTACAACCCAGAGGCATGAATATAGATTTCTCTCTACTTTCTGTATCCCTCCTTGACGCGAGTTGTCCAGTTTCACTGTTTGCATCCCTTCATTTCCACCTCTTCCACAGCCAACAGTGGACCATTGTCTTTCTTCAGTCATCGGTGCGGGCTGTGATTTGTTCTGTACCTGTACCTTTTCATACCTCTAGTTTCCCTCTCCCCCGAATCTCAGTCTGAAGAAGGGTCTTGACCCGAAACGTCACCCATTCCTTCTCTCCAGAGATGCTGCCTGACCTGCTGAGTTATTCCAGCATATTGTGATACCAACCTTACAGAGATCAACAGGGTATTGTTTCCATTTAACAAAATCATTGGAGAGGACTTTAGGATGCACCTTATTTTATCCATTAATTTTTCTGAGAACTGGATTTGGCTGACAAGGCCCATTGCCCCTGTCCTTGAGGCACTGGTGATGAGTTGCTTCTTTGACCACCGTGGTGCTTCTGCTGAAGTTACGTGCACCATATTATTGGGTGGAACACTCCATGTGCTCAATCCGCCTCTCGGAACCAACTGCCCCAAAAGGAATGCCACTAAGCCACCCTCTATCCAAGGACCTACTGAGGAAGGAAACAATGCCCCATTGCTGTGAAGAGGTCTGAAGACATTAGGCCTCTGCAAAATTCAAACTAGACAACTTAAGAAGGAGAAGCACATGATGGATGCAGACCCAAAATGCTGGAATAACTCAGCAGGTCAGGCAGCATCTCTGGAGAGAAGGAATGGGTGACGTTTGAGGACAAGACCCTTCTTCAGAATGATGTCAGGGGAGGGTGCGGGACAAAGTCCTGCCCCCTCCCCTGACATCAGTCTGAAGAAGAGTCTCGACGTGAAACATCACCCATTCCTTCTCTCCAGAGATGCTGCCTGACCCGCTGAGTTACTCCTGGTCAGACTGTGCCGTTGGGTGCAGGTCCAGTCTCTCTAACCAAGGAAGAGTACATTGTTTACAGAGCGAGTGCAGTCTGAAGAAGGGTCTTGACCTGAAACGTCACCCATTCCTTCTCTTCAGAGATGCTGCCTGTCCCGCTGAGTTACTCCAGAATTTTGTGCCTACCTTCGATTTAAACCAGCATCTGCAGTTTTTTTTCCTAGACATGATGGATGCATGACAGTTTACACCAATGAGAAATGTCAAAACTGTTCTATGGCAACTATAATGTTCAACCTTGTACAATTCTTTTCTTTGATGGCACTGCTTTCAAGTTGATGCAGCAGAACACATCTTTAACTCCCTTTTTAACTCGTAAGTTCATGTTCATAAGTTATAGGAGCAGAATTTGGCCATTCGGCCCATCAAGTCTACCATGCCATTTAATCATGGCTGATCTATCTTTCCCTCTCAATCCCATTCTCCTGCCTTCACCCCATAACCTCCGACATGTACAAATTAAGAATCTGTCAATTTCTGCCTTAAAAATATTCATTGTCTTGGCCTCTGCAGTCTTCTGTGACAATGAATAAGTGCATCATCAGTGAGTGAAACTCTTTGTTTTGATATTTGGAGTAAACTGATTACAGAGGGTTATGAGGGACAATAGACAATAGGTGCAGGAGGAGGCCATTTGGCCTTTCGAGCCAGCACCGCCATTCAATGTGATCATGGCTGATCATTCTCAATCAGTACCCCGTTCCTGCCTTCTCCCCATACCCCCTGACTCCGCTATCCTTAAGAGCTCTATCTGGCTCTCTCTTGAATGCATTCAGAGAATTGGCCTCCACTGCCTTCTGAGGCAGAGAATTCCACCTGAGGCAGAGAAGGGTTAAATGTACAGCACAGAAGCTAGCCCATTTGAATGTCCAGGGAGGAATGAGGCACAGTAAGAAGCAGGTCATAAAGTTAAAACTCACAGGAACTCCACAAAGATTACCCCCCTTTCCCACATGTCATTAGTAGTTAAACCGAAGATTTGTCTGAAGAAGGGTCTCGAACCGAAACATCACCTATATATTCTCTCCAGAGATGCTGTCTGACCCGCTGAGTTGCTCCATCTTTTTGTGTCTATCTTCAATTTAAACCAGCATCTGCGGTCCCTTCATATATATTGCCTTTGCAAATTAGATTACAACCCCAAAATCAACTATTGCAAACGTGTTGTACCTTGAGAGCTTGAGATGAGTTAGCTGGATCTCCATGACGTCCACCACAGGTGGGAGTGTGCAGTCTTCAACAGAAATCATGGTGAATTTATTCCGTATCGTAATCAAACCCAGATCTGCCACCACAGCGTTGAGAGACACGGAGGACTCGGGGATGATGATAACTGGGGCTTTCAGGTTAATGTCCATTGCCAGTCGGAAGCTTTTCTGAGCAAAGTCCTTCACGCTGCAGGCTGCTTTCTCAGCAGCTTGTGCTGTGGCCGCACTAAAGGCAGCCTCTGCTGCTTGGAAGGCGTCAAAGAAGTTCTGTTGAACAAAACAGTTGGAAATAATAAACGTCACAGAAATCTCTCGCTGGTAGATAATCAGTTAAAAATCAGTTAAAAGGAAGTTCACACAATGACACATTGAAAAGCTTAGTTTAGTTTAGTAACACAGCGTGGAAACAGGCCCTTCGGCCCACCGTGTCCATGCTGACCAGCGATCCCCACACGCTAACACTATCCTACACATTAGGGACAATTTACAATTTTACCAAGCCAATTATTGTACAAACCTGTACGTTTAGGAGCGGGGAGGAAACCAAAGATCCCGGTCATGGGGAGTGGCATGAAGGGGGTGTGTTGAAGCAAGTGAGGGAGACACACTTAGGGAAGTTACGGCTGCCAACGGTGGAAATTAATGAGATGAGGGAAGCAAAAGGTCGGAAATTGGAAAATACTTGGAGAGCTCTAAGCCTGAAGCAAGTCCCAGATAATGAGGGGGCAAAGCAATTGGTGGCATTGGGAACATGAGAACCAAATATGGAAATTGGAAATATTGCTGTACCAGGCAACAATGCAGATAAGCTGGGACAAAGGGGATGAACACTGCAGAGGTTGAGATAAAGGCAGCAGCATCTGGATGTGCTCACTGAAGATGGAGAACGAGGGGCAACTCGAAAAGCATTTAAATTGTGAGGTTAGGAAGCCACAAATAGAGGGTTCTAGCTAATCATATCATATCATATCATATATATACAGCCGGAAACA
Organism: Rhinoraja longicauda; assembly: GCF_053455715.1. Taxonomy (NCBI): domain Eukaryota; kingdom Metazoa; phylum Chordata; class Chondrichthyes; order Rajiformes; family Arhynchobatidae; genus Rhinoraja; species Rhinoraja longicauda. Next base: position 16,971,566 of record NC_135990.1, read on the forward strand.
GGCCTTTTCGGCCCTCCAAGTCCGTGCCGCCCAGCGATCCCCGCACATTAACACTATCCTACACCCACTAGGGACAATTTTTTTTTACATTTACCCAGCCAATTAACCTACATACCTGTACGTCTTTGGAGTGTGGGAGGAAACCGAAGATCTCGGAGAAAACCCACGCAGGTCACGGGGAGAACGTACAAACTCCTTACAGTGCAGCACCCGTAGTCAGGATCGAACCTGAGTCTCCGGCGCTGCATTCGCTGTAAAGCAGCAACTCTACCGCTGCGCTACCGTGCCGCTAATGTGAAATGTGCAGAGACCAGAGCAGAAATGGGTGATATTTTGGAAGTGTTTGAACGGAGAGGATATGGGGAACAGTAGCTTGGCTTAGGGTCAAAAACGTCTCCCAGATTGTGAACAGTCTGAACCAAATTGCAGTCGTGGGCATCTTGGTCAACAACAATTTTAAAGAAATTGTGACTCTTGGTCGACTGGTGGACAGACAATCAGTCCAAAAAAACAAAGGCTGCTGAAGGTAGAAACCGGTGGTCATCAGGGGTTGTGGCTGGTATATAATCAATATACATTTTATTAGGTACAGAAGATGGAGTAACTCAACAGGACAGGCAGCATCTCCTGAAAAGAAGGAATGGGTGACGTTTCCCGCCCCCTCCCCTGACATCAGTCTGAAGAAGGGTCTCGAACCGAAATGTCATCCATTCCTTCTCTCCAGAGTTACTCCAGCATTTTGTGTCGACCTCTTGTTCGATGCTAGATTATTTGCAGCAATTGTAATGACCATATATTGTCTTTCTGGTGACTGGATAGCACGCAACAAAAAGCTTTTCACTGTACCTCAGTACACGTGACAGTAAACTAAACTGTAAACTGCTGTATTTGATGGTCTTAAATAAAGTCTTAATTCAGTGTCGACATCACCCATTCTTTCTCTCCAGTGATGCTGCCTGTCCCACTGAGTTTCTCCAGCTTTTTGTGTCTATCTTCAGTTTAAACCAGCATCTGCAGTTCCTTCCTACACATGTAATGAGGCCTTTTTGGTGGGGCATGAACAGGCAGAAACAATGATCTGCCAGAACAGTCCAGTTGGTGGATTTGGGGCATCTTGAGATAGAGGCAGGCAGTGGTCGGAGGGGAATATAGGTAAGGCCTCTGCTGAGAACCAACCATTCTGTATCATAAACAGGGAGCTCGGGGTAGGGGGGGAGAAAGCCGGAAAGGGGTAAGGGTTGTGGTCAGAGGGAAGCTGGGGAGAGTTACTCTGGGGGGGTGATGGGGGCTTACTGAGTGATGGTGTGTGAGGGGGCTTTTTTTCTGTCCAGTGCATGCAATTAGGAGGAAGCGTCTGAAGAAGGATCTCAACCCAAAGCGTCACCCATTCCTTCTCTCCAGAGATGCTGCCTGCTGAGTTACTCCAGCACTTTGTGTCAATCTTAGGAGGAATAACTTGTGTCTGATTTGTTTGAGTCTGTGTGCCTGTGATACTGCCACTAGCAAGATATTTCATTTCAGCACCACCCCACCGTAGTTGCTCATATGGCAATAACCTTGAACTTGAACTTCTGGATTTTGGCACGACAAATGGAAAATGTAACTTAGAAGATACTTGTTTGGCATAAACCACAAACAACATTTACAACTTTAGGGATCACTTGTAATGTATACCATCAACTTATTAAGATACATAATCTTCAAATTAGCACTGAATCACAGTTCTCAAAATGATTAATATTAAACATGTGCAAACTTTACACTTACCATTAATGACTTAAAGAACTTGTGCAGGTACACCATCTGGATGCAGCCCAATTGTAAAGCGACTTCCCCGTCTACATTTAACATATCCAGGTAAGCCTCTCCTTCTGTAGCATTACTGCACAGAGCCATCTTGAAGCTGAAGACTTCATCACCAATAATCGACACAACCTAAAAGTACGGTATGAATATCTTTTAATCTGCTTGAAATCATGTTGAACTCTTTCAAAATAACAAATTATTTCTCATTATACTAAAACTCTCGTTTGTTTGTTCCTGAACTATAGCCAAAAGGTGACAATGTTAGGCCCACCTTACTCACCGTCGCCCCTTTGGTGCTAATGGAAGAAGTTTCATTGAAATCGGTGTTATATTTTTTAAGTTATTCACATTTTAAAGTTTAAATTTATCTCCTAGGGAGAGGGGGGGGGAGGGAGGGGGTGGAGAGGGGGGGGCAGGGAGAGGGGGAGGAGAGGGGGAGGGGTGAGGAGAGGGTGCTGCACCAATGCAGGAGAGGTTTGGGCCCAACAGGTCCACATGGTCTAGTTGGACATTAAAAACTAGAGTGCACCAACAAACTGGTATTATTGGCAAAGCAGACGACAGGAATCACTGAAAAGTTTTAAATGTTTTTCACAAACCCTTGAAAACTTCGTGAAAATTCAACTCCACAGACTGAAAAAGATGGAAAAACCTGTAATCACCTGTAACAGGTGAAAAAATTAAGATGACAATCCAATTCTGATGGCTCCTGTGCAACCAGTAAGTTATGGGGGCTGATGTTGTCGACCTCCCCGTGGTGAGCCCTGTCAACTGACCGCAGTCAGGCGAACCACAACTAGAGACAGCAGAAGCAGAAGCAGCTTCATAACTTCTGCTGCCTCAAACGCAAGAAGAAGAAGTAAGTTATGGATACTGAAAAGTAAAAATTACAGATGCCGGAAATCTGAGATAAAACTACAAATCATGGGGAACTACCAACCACACCGGGTAGCATCTATGGAGAGAAGGATCTTTCAATGTCACTTGAAACCACAGAATCACCACCTCTGACTAAAGAAATTCCTCCTCATCTTCTTTCTAAAGGTGTGTCCTTTTATTCTGAGACTATGGCCTCTGGTCCTAGACTCTCCCACTAGTGGAAACATCCTCACCACATCTACTCGATCCATGCCTTTCACGTTTCAATGAGGTCCCCCCTTATCTTTCTAAACTCCAGCGAGTACTGGCCCAGTGCCGTCAAACGCACATCATACGTTACCCCAATCAACTCTGGGATCATTCTCCTAAACCTCCTCTGGACACAGAACCAACACATCCTCAGACACATGGCCCAAAACTGCTCACAATACTTCAATCGTAGTTTCCCTTATTTGGGAGTGAGATAGTTGGCAACCCTGGCTGTACCACCATGCCGCCCACATATCCAGGCTCATGGCTGGCTCATATCCAGACCACATATCCAGGCCAACATCCCACACCCTCCTGGGCATCCTGTGGAAGGACTTTATCTTACACGAACTCTTGCAGGTGGGCCATCCAGTAAAGTATCGGAGACCATAGGCTCATACAGCCTCATCTAAGATCCAAACCCCTGCTAGCTATGACAGGAGGCAATACTGCACAGGGAACTCTGTTTCCCCGGCAAAGCAGGGACTGCAGTTCAGAGATATTCAGAACAATTTACAGCAAATGTAATGGTTTATATAGAAATAGATTTTTTTTAAGTTGAAACACATCAAAACACAATCTGATAAAGTTGGAAAAAAGGATCATGTGAACTTTTCAAGTGAACTTCCCTAACTTTGTGGCCACTCTTGTGTACTGCCTGGGTGAGGTCTGTTACATGATTTTACCGGGTTGTATGCAAAATAAAGCATTTCACTGTACCTAGGGACATGTTACAATAAAGTATCATTGAGTTAATTGAATCACTGATTCTATGCGAGGCCTGTTTCCGGCTGTATATATATGATATGATGATATGATTAGACTCCTTCAAGTGACAATGTGGCGTATGCACCACAACATGCACTGGAAGTCGTGGATTCACACAAGTTCCTGAATTACTTGTGCAGAAGCTGCAGAACATGATTGACTCAACAGTATGGCTCATTATCGACGAGGATAAACAGCTCAAACAGCAACATCACCCATGCTATTTCACAGTAAAGCTGGTATTTCTTTAAAGTTGGCCTGAATGAAAACTTCGACTGGAGGCATAACTAAAATCATGAGCTGCTTATTGCACAGATCAAAAAGGAGCATTTAGGTTTTAGTTTAGATCGAAGATAGATACAGAAAGCTGGAGTACCTCAACAAGTCACAGTGTCTCTAGAGAAAAGGAACAGCTGATGTTTCGGGTCGAGACCCTTCTTCAGACTTTTAGCTTAGTTTAGTTTAGAGATGCAGCGTGGACTCGGCTAACCGAGCCCTGCAATCCCTGCACATTAACACTATCCTACACAGACTAGGGACAATTTTACATTTACACCAAGCCAATTAACCTACAAACCTGCACGTCTTTGTAGAGTAGGAGGAAATCGAAGATCTCCAAGAAAACCCACGCATGTCACGGGTAGAACATACAGATGGCACATGTAGTCAGGATCGAAGTCGGGTCTCTGGCTCTGTAAGGCAGTAGCTCTAACGCTACGCCACTGTGCCGCCAGGTCTGGGCATTATTCCCACTTGCATTAAGCCTGTAGCAAGCTCGAATGAAATAACAAAGCCTAAACCACACTGAATGATTCTTGCAGATGATGAAGAACAACTCACCTTTTTATGCAGAGTCTTCGGGCCAACATCCGTCACGACGATATCTTTCAGTCGGGCAAAAATTTCCGTGCGTTTAGACTGCACAGTGATGGATGCATCCATACCTGCAAAATTGTGTTTGAGAATCAGAGATAATCATAAATTTCATGAATTATGAAATGATGTAATAAAGCAAAAACCTTTTGACCATCAAATCTGGCTCCACCATGAGCAATTAATTGCCCACCCATGCCATCAAACTTGCCAGGAACTTCAGCAATCACGATTCATTCTGGACATTAGTTTGGTTCAAGCTCAGAACCTATAGAACCACTGTAAGGTCATCCTTTATCCAACGCGATTGCCGAAGAAGATCTCTCTTCCTCTGCACGTTTCCTAAATATAATGTCATTTATGCATGACCTCAGACAAGTTCACAAATCATTACTTCCACTTGCTTCATGTGTACATCCTTTGCTGTTTTACATAGAAAATAGGTGCAGGAGGAAGCCATTTGGCCCTTCGAGCCCGTTTTGGTCTGTGCAGTCATTTTTTTTTAAAACAATCATTTATCTCCAATATCGCTGTTTGAAAACCCATCAATCTTTACAGTCTATACAAAATAGAAATAACTTATTTTTAACCGAAGAATTTCTGAAATAACAATAATTTCCAGCAGAGCCACTGAAGGCTCCAACAGGTTAGAACAATACTCTGGGATTCACAGTCCACCTTGGCTGAATTTTATGCCAAAAGAGCAGTTTAAAGTTGCTGAGTCTAAATAGGACAGAATGTTTGGGGGGGGGGAGTAGTAATCAATGGTTTTGAGAAGCATCAGGTCATGCTGATTATTGTTCCATTATTCAACAATAGTATTTCAAATATTCGTAGAGCACGGACACAGGCTCTTCTGCCCAACTTGTCCGTGCCGACCAAGATGCCTCACCTTAGCTAATCCCATTTTCCCCAGTTTGGATTACCCTCTTCAGCGGGTAGTCCATAGAGCTCAGAGGACCATCGGAACACAGCTACCAGCCTTGGAGGGCATCTACAACACACGATGCCTCAGAAAAGCCACCAGCATCCACAAAGACTCTTCACACCCCTGCAACAGTCTGTTCGAACTTCTACCATCGGGCAGACGATACAAGGCCTTCTACGCCCGCACCTCCAGACTCAGGAACAGCTTCATCCCCAGGGCCATAGCTGCTATGAACCGGTCCTGCTGAGCCGGGTGGTCATATCGCACAGTGAACCGGCACAGACCTACTTGCACTTTATTCTGTCTTAAAACTGTTACAATTTGTTTCATTGGGTTGTTTAAATTAATACTGACTAGCTAATTAATTTATTGCATCGTATGGGAGGTGCATTCCCAATCTCGTTGTACCCCTGTACAATGACAATAAAGATATATTGTATTGTATTGTATCACTCTAATCATTTCCGGTACGGAGCTGAAAGTCCCTTGTTCTGCGAGCTCAATAAAATCATGGTCCTTGTTTCAATATAGTAATTGATCTAATTATCAACACCTTAAAATGTTTAAAATTATGGGCTTTTACATCTTGCCGTTTGAGATATATGACAAATCATAAAAACAAAGTTTTTGATGACATGGATATTTAAGCATGTTTAGGGTATTTAGATGGGAGTGGTGGGTAGAAAATGAAAGCAGAAAGATTGTGTCTGTTGGTGGGACCGTGCACAGATGTTTGAGATAATTTTCCAGAACCCTACTTACTTAACCTCCCTAAATGTTACAATAAACGTTTGATCAGACTTCTGCCCCAGCCATAGAGCAATAATGATGTGTGGATTTTAATGGCATCAAGAAGGCAATCCCTTACCATGTACCTATGCGCTGTGAATGGCACGCAACAAAAGCTTTTCACCACACGTGACAATAAACTAAACTATCTAATCTGTACATATAACGTCTCAGGGAAAAACAACATAAAGCACTTTTCTTTATACAGTGCTTGGCCTTGGAATCCAAAGCTTAACCTGGCTTTAAAAAAAAGACACAAAGTGCTGGAGTCACTCAGCGGGTCAGGCAGCATCCAGGGAGAAGGTGATGTTTCAGGTCAGGACCCTTCTTCAGACTATTAACTTGGTTTTGTTTACCTTGTATTTTGACATCAGCAATGCTGGTCTTGTCATCACAGACAAATACGTTCAATGCGCCCAGCTCAGCAGAAAGTTTCAAGTCGAATGTATCAAATGATGCATCTGGAGGCACTGGATTGAAAAAGCACAGTTTGATCAATAATTTGATACGGCACAATTAAGAACCATAGCTATAAATAACAACATTATAAACTTTGTTTGCATTAAATCAGACAGTTGGTTACCACAACTACTTTTTGTCACCGTACTTTGACAAAAATGCCACGGTTTGTGAGTGTGTGAACAGAAGACTTTACAAGAAAGCTTCCAAAAAGGAGGGATCTCAGTTACCAGGTTAGGTTGACACTGGTGTATCTTCATGCAACTGAAGACCACCTGGCAAGCCAAGCCACTGCCCATGACCATGAATCAAGCAGAGATAATCAATCATTTAAAATAAATTGATTAGTAAGGGTGTCAGGGGTTATGGGAAGAAAGCAGGAGAATGGGGCTGTGAGGGAAAGATAGATCAGCCATGATTGAATGGCGGAGTAGACGATGGGCCGAAAGGCTTAATTCTGCTCCTAGAACTTATGAACATGAAAATAAACTTGCAGGGCCCCAGGGAGAGTGCAGGGATGAGGACAGTCTGGATTGCTCTGCAGAGAGCTACCATAGAATACTTGGGTATCCTGTATGGCGATGACTCTCTGACATTGACAACAGAGATAATAAGGTGCAAATGTATTTGTTTCTAAATGCTCTACAAAAATGTTAGCTTTCACTGTTTTGTATGGCGTACCATAAAACTATGACTGCAGTGACATCTATAAACTGCAGAACATCAACTTAGAAAAATGGCAAACCTTGAGTTCACCACCATGTGCAGCCCAGACAACTGAGGGTATTATCTATAAATTAGCAGGTTCTCTGCCAAGTGGCGGCACGGTGGCACAGCAGTAGAGTTGCTGCCTCACAACGCCAGAGACCCGGGTTTGATCCAACTATGAGTGCTGTCTATACGGAGTTTGCATGTTCTCCCTGTGATCACATGGGTTTTTTCCGGGTGCTCCGGTTTCCTCCCACACTCCAAAACATAGAACTAGTATATGGGTGATCGTTGGTTGGCACGGACTCAGAGGGCTGAAGGGCCCGTTTCCACGCTGTATCTCTAAAGTAAGTAGGAAAATAGAAGACACATGCTTACAGATCTGATTGTCACAGCTCAGACAAACACACGGCCCTGGGAGCATACCCCTTGCCTGCAGGGACTCGAGTTGCTAGTGATGAAAGGCAAATAAAAAAATACTTTCCCTCAAAACATTTATTTGAAAATATATTAAATAGAACCTCACATAAATTAAGCTGTAATAATACAGTACAGCTTTGATCTCAATTTCGTCATTAAACCTAGTTGTTCATCAATTTATCCATGGATGCTGACGGAGGGGAAAATGCACACATTGTGCCTCTCGATGAAGTATATTACAAAAATATAAAGTACATGTCGCTAATATTTTATCCTAAAAGTAATTTATATGCTGCACCTTAAAGGTAAGCACAGGAAATAATTAAATGGCAAGAGAATGCCTGTATATTGCCAATTCCACTTCTAAATCATTGCACTGGCAAGGAAGAGTGTTACTGCTTGCAGGATGGAATTTTGTACTATACCCGTACCCTATATCTGACTTTACTCAGATAGGCACAGACACAAAATAAAAAAGCTCATAGATCATTGGTGAGTCTATCGAACAAGTCGGCTTATTAAAGGCCTTATCAATGTACATCAGATAACAGTGTGAGCAAGCCCAAACTGCTTCCATAAGCCACAGTAACCACAACATTTTATATCCCCATGACACAATGGCTACTTGTGGAATTGAAATAAATCATGAGTCAATGTCTCTGTAACCTTCCATCTTTGCCTTTCCCCAAAGTTAACTTTAACCTTATGTTACTTGTTGCTTTGAAAATCTCTCTCCCATATATCTATCAAATAGATACCATAAATGTCAATGTCCCTGTAATGATTCTACTCACTAAATGGGGTCCCCTCGTCTGTTAAGCTTCGGGAGACTTGCCGACTAAACACAGTGACAAAGAGCAGCTGTAATCTCAACAGATAAGAACCTAGACAGAACTGCGAAGGACTATTCTCTCCCCCCCCCCCCCCTCCCTACGGATAACAAAGCCTGCTTTTCAGCAGAATGTTTCAGCTGTAGTTATTCTGACTACATTCTTGGCCTCTTTTCCCATCATGCTTCCCCAGTAGGTGAGCTCTAGGGTTAACCAAATTCTAACCTTCCTTATAATTCTCAAAATTCCCGACAACACTGCTCACAGCACAACTCAACTCAAGGGAAGATCTGGCACATCAGTGCAAAAATCAAAACTGCTGAAATCTTCCTCTCAGCAATTCAAGATTTGCTTTTACCAATGCAAGAGGTAAACTGGATGTTTGTCACAAACAAGCACACATCTTTCAATTGAGGCTGTAATTAGCTTTTCCTTCCACCTGCTTTTGTCGAAGTCTCCTTTGCATGACCTCCGGCACTGATCTTGGCTTCAGGATCTTTTTCCACACTTTTTGATGGGAACACAGCGGCCATGAAGTTCACGGTTGAAAGCAAGGCTTGTGAATGCAGAATCAGGTCAAGAGAAGAGAAAGCAATCTAGTGTCAAAACAAAAGATTCACTGTTTTTAGATAATCCCACTCAACGCACGACATCATCATGGTACATTTGAGGAATTAAATTAAGAAAGCAGTTACATAAAAGAAAGTCAGGCTAACATAAGCAAAGTAAATGACACCTATTTGCATGAAATATTCACCATATTTAGCAAGCTTGCAAATGACGATGAGGCCAGGAAAATGAATGCTATGTGGGAGAGTATAAATGTGCAGTGCAGCAACAGATTAAAAAACTTTTGGTTTCTTTGTCATTGATTCATAAAGTTATACAGCATGGGCGGCAGGGTGGTGCAGCGGGAGAGTTGCTGCCTTGCAGCGCCGGAGGCCCAGGTTAGATCCCGACTACAGGTGCTGTCTGTACGGAGTGTGTACGTTCTCCCCATGACCGCGTGGGTTTTCTCCGAGTTCTTCGGTTTCCTCCCACACTCCAAAGAGGTACAGGTTTGTAGGTTAATTGGCTTGGTGTAGATGTAAATTAGCCCGAGTGTGTCTAGGATAGTGTTAATGTGCGGGGATGGCTGGTCGGTGCGGACTCGATGGGCCGAAGGGCCTGTTTTTGTGCTGTATCTCTAAACTAAACTAAACTAAGCAGGCCCTTCAGCACAAATTGCCCATGCCAACCAAGATACCTCATCTACACTAGTTGCACCTAGCCTTGTTTGGGCCAAAACCCTCTGAACCTTTGCTATCAATGTAAATGTCGTTATTGTATCTGCCTCAACTGCCTCCTCTGGCAGCTCGTTCCATATACCCACCACCCTCTGTGTGAAAAGGTTTCCCCTTAGGTTCATATTAAATCTTTTCCCTCTCATCTTAAACCTATGTTCCCTGGTTCTTAACCCCTAATCTAGGTAAAAGACTCTGCATTCACTATATCTAACCTCCTCATACTCGTGTGCTGCAAGGAATAAAGTCCTAGCTTATAACATTTCTCCCTTTAGCTCACCCCCTCACGTCGTGACCAAAAATGCAGCCCCATTAACATCTTGTACAACTGACACGTAGCATCCCAACTTCTACACTCAATACCTTGACTGATGAAGGCCAATGTACCAAAAGCCTTCTTGACCATGTGTGTGTGTGTGTGTGTGTGTGTGTGTGTGTGTGTGTGTGTGTGTGTGTGTGTGTGTGTGTGTGTGTGTGTGTGTGTGTATGTGTGTGTGGGTCGGTGTGTGTGTGTGTGTGTGTGTGTGTGTGTGTGTGTCTATTTATATATATTTATATACAAGAGGGTTGTGGTGGGAGGGTGTTATTCTGGCTGGAGGCCAGTGGTGTTTGCAGGGATCAGTGCTGAGATCAGTGCACCAACCCTGACCTTCCCATCCACGCTGACTTGAACAATCTGCCCGACATGCGCCTGACGTCCTGCAAACCCTTCTTGTCTTCAGCCAAATCCCTGGAAGACTTTGACCCCAAGACTGAGTGGCGCAGAGCCTGTAAAGATGCCAACACCAACAACGGAGAGGTCATCACAGACCCCACAGTGAAACCACCGGGATTTGACCTCCATCACAAGCAATGGCTGCCCTGAACAGGATCCACACCCTCCATGCAAGAACAGCCCATCACCTGCACAAGTGGGGGATGACAGACAGCCCTGCTTGCGACTGCGGATATCCAGACCAGACCATCCCACACATGGTGAATGACCGCTCACTGAGGCTTTTCCCTGGTGGCATCAAGGCCATCCACCCAGCAACTGACGCTGCCCTGGCCTGGATGTCTACCCTTGGCCTACAACTTTAGGCTGTGCACGCCACACGCAAGAAGTAGTGCTGAGACCAGTTGTTTGGTAATATATATTAACCACTTGAACATACTGTAGATGAGTTGGTTAGCAAATGTTCAGACAACACCAAAGTTGATGGAGTTGGGGGCAGTAAGGGCTGTCAAAGAATATAGGCAGATATAGATCAGCTACAGAAGTGGAAGAGAAATGGCAGCTGGAGTTTTATCCAAATATGAGGGGAAAATATACAGTTAGATTCTTAACAGTTTGTTAAGGGCCTGTCCCACTTAGGCAATCTTTTTGGCGACTGTCGGCGACTGTCAAGGTCGTAGCAGATCGCCAAAATTTTCTTTTACCCTACGACAATGACCACGACAATGCTGAATCAGGTCGAGATTACACCGTCTTCTGAAACATCGCAAAATTCCCACGCTGTCAATGCTTCTTCGGCGTCCTAATTTTCGCTGAAATCACTGACAAGTCGGTAACTACTTGAGAGTTTTGAACTCCGGATGATTTCACTCCGGATGATTTCTCAGCGACGCGCTGAGATCCACTACGATTTTTGGAAGACTCCTCACGATCATGCCCACGACACCCGGCGAACTGTCGGCCACAGCCTAGTCACCGGCAGTCGCCTTAAAATCGCCTAAGTGGGACAGGCCCTTTATGCAGATGAATCATGCACACCAAGTTCATAGCACCCCGAAAGTAGCAACACAAGTAAATATCACGGTAACAAAGGCATATGATATGCTTGACTTCAATTGGAAGGGGCATTGAGCACCAGAGTTAGGAAGTAATGTTGCAGTTTTATAAAAACTTTAGTTAGGCCATGTTTGGAGTATTGTGTGCAGTTCTGGTCGCTCAGGAAAGATACAGAGACTTTGGAGAGGGTACAGAGATGGTTTACCAGAAATAAAGAAATGACAGAGAGTGTGAATAAATATTATGGAGCAGTCTATACAGACATCAGTAAAGCATCCTGATAATGAGACATAGTCTAGGCTCTTAAAGGAACTGGTAACAGAGATAACGTTGGTTTGTAATCTGGCAAAATTCCCTCAATTCCAAAGGTTCCAGAGGATGGAAAAAATGCTAATGTAAAAACACTCTTAATGAAAACAACGTGAAAGTAAGCAGGAATCCAGAGGCTTGTTAGCCTAACATTCTCCTAAAAAATGCTGGAATCCATTGCAGACGAGGCAATAACAGAACAATTGAGACTCAATTGTGACTCGCAAAATGAAATTGAGCATAATATTAAATCCCCAGAATGGGCATATAAAAGGGTATACAAAAGGGTATACATAGGGCACACATAGGGCACACATAGGGCACACATAGGGCACAGTGAACAGTGTGGTGTCTAGAACAGCATGGAGAGCAAGACTGGCCAAACAGTGTGGTGTCTAGAACAGCATGGAGAGCAAGACTGTCCAGATAGTGTGGACAAAGACTGTCCAAACAGTGTGGTGTCTAGAACAGCATGGAGAGCAAGACTGTCCAGATAGTGTGGACAAAGACTGTCCAAACAGTGTGGTGTCTAGAACAGCATGGAGAGCAAGACTGTCCAAACAGTGTGGTGTCTAGAACAGCATGGAGAGCAAGACTGTCCAAACAGTGTGGTGTCTAGAACAGCACGGAGAGCAAGACTGTCCAAACAGTGTGGTGTCTAGAACAGCATGGAGATGAAGACTGTCCAAACAGTGTGGTGTCTAGAACAGCATGGAGATGAAGACTGTCCAGATAACTTTACTTTTGATACCAATAGTTAGAGAGAAAGAAAGTGCTGGAACTACAAGATGCAGAACACAGTAATATTTCAGAATTTGAAAATAAAAATGTTGGAAAATCCAGTTTATCAGCCAGTGTCGATGAAGACAAGAGTCACAAGGTAAAGGGGTAAACATTTAATCCATTGTGAATATACAGTATTTTACTTACTGTCATCTTTTGCTCAGTACTGTCAAAAGTACTTTTGAAATGTGGTCCACTTCTATCCGCCTGCAATCAAAAAGATAATTGATCATAAAGTTATAATCTTAAAATAGAAATCTCAAGAATAAACAGATAGAGCTGCAAATCGGTCCCACTCCCTTGATTTAGTTTAGTTTTAGTTTTGTTAACTAATACAATGTGGATGGAGGCCCTTTGGCCCACCAAGTCTGTGCAGACCAGGGATCACCTGTTCACTTGTTCTATCCTACACACTAGGAACAATTTACAGAAGCCAAACCTGCACGCCTTTGGGATGTGGAAGGAAATTGGAGCACCAGAGAAAACCCAGGTGGTCACTGGGAAAACGTACAAACTCCGTTCAGGCAGCACCCGTAGTCAGGATGGAACCCAGGTCTCTGGCGCTGTAGGCAGCATCTCTACCACTGCACCACCGTGCTGCCCCTTCTGCTCATTCCATTTTCATTTCCATCATTTTCTTGTTGATTTGTCTCAATTCACAGCATGAGAGAACTTAACAACAAAATGTCCCTGGAGGCTAAAATATTCATTGAGTACACTGCTTATTGTCAGAGTGTGTCAGAGTACATGAGCATTAGTGCATCTGTTTTCACTTTAGAGAGTTTTTTATACAGTGTGGAAACAGGCACTTCAGCCCACCAAGTCCACACCAACCTGTACACTAGTTCTCTGTTATCCCACTTTCACATCCTACACACTAGGGCCAATTTATAGAAGCTAATTAACCTACAAACCTGCACATCTTTGGGATGTGGGAGGAGACCGGAGCAAACCCACGAGGTCACCAGAAGAACATACAAACTCTGTACAGACAGCACCTGAGGTCAGAAACAAACTCGAGTCTCTGCTGCTGAGAGGCAGCAGCTCAACCTCTGTGCCACTGTGCCTCCCCCTGACTTTCAGCATTTGACAACTTTCCTCTTAAAATTTGAAGAGATTATACTTCAAAAACATTATAAAACAAAAAAATGCAAATGCTGGAATTCTGGAATATTGGAAATACTTAAAGGGCCAGACAGCATCCAAAAAAGAGAATTGTTGTTAAATTTACATCAGAACTGCGAAAATTAGGGGAAAAAAGCATGTATAAAATAGAGAGAGAGGAGAGCAGTGGGCAGAATGAAGGGAATGTCTACAGCTGTTTGACCGCGGGATCATTCGAGAGAATAAGAGCTTCATTGGCACGACTGGTAGATAGGGTCTTTTACCCTAGGTAGGGGAATAAGAACCAGAGGACTTAGGTTCAAGGTGAGGGGGGGAAGATTTAATAGGAAACCAAGGGCAACTTTTTCCACACAGAGGGTGGTGTGTATATAGAACAAGTTGCCAGGGGAGGTAGTTAAGACAGGAACTATAACTTTCAAAAGAGAGGTACATGGATAGAAAAGATTTAGAGGGATTTGGGCCAAACATGGGCAGGTGGAGATGGGGCATCCTGGTTGAGCTGAAGGGCCTCATGTATGACTCTATGACTATGACTTTAAAAAGCCATTTGGTCAGATAAATAGGTTTAGAGGCATATGGGCCAAAGGCAGGAAAATAGGACTAGTCCGGTTTACCATCCTAGTCGGCATGGGGTGAAGGGCCCGTTTCCATGTCGTACAGCTCTGTGAATCTCTCTACGTGACCTGACCTTCTGAGTACTGCCAGCATTCTGTTTTCCCTTAGATTCCCAGCAACTCCTGCTTTCAGCATCGCATGGTTCCAGCTTCCCATCCCTTTACTCCCTAATCCTTTTGACTTATATTCCTCCAACAGATCAGCTGTGTTTAACAAACAGTTTGAAGGCTCCCAACCAAAACGTCTCCTGTCCATTTTCTCCAGAGATGCTGCCTGACCTTCTGAGTTATTGTGTCTCTATTCATGCCTCTATCCTAGATGGCATCAACAATGTGTTTTCAGGGTGATTCTAGTCTCTTTCCATCACATATATTCTTTTTGTTCTGTCCACTCCTCTCCTCTCACAAGTCAAAACGTTCTTGCTTTTTCACAGAACATAGAACAGAACAACACAAGAACAGTCCCTTCGGCCCACAATGTCTTTGCCGAACATGATGCCAAGAGCGGCTCTTATTTGACAGTACATAATCTATATCCCTCCATTCCCTGCATATCCATGTCCCTATCCAAAAGTCTCTTAAATGCCACCATCGTATCTGCCTCATGCACCACACCCAGCATCACATTACAGGCAGTCAACTCCCTCTGTGCGTATAAAGAAAACCTTCTTCACACATCTGCTTTAAACATTGCCCGTCTCACCTTAAAGCTATTCCTCTAGTATTTGATTTTTCAACTCTGGGAAAATGATTCTGACTGTCAACCATATCTATGCCTCTCATTATCTTGTGTGCCTCGATCAGGTCTCCCTGCAACATTCTGTATTCAAGCCTGCCCAATCTCTCCCACTTGCAAATATCCTCAAATTCCGGCATCATTCTGGTAAAGCTCCTCCGTGCCATCTTCAAAGTTGTGAAGGGGAGATCTTGCCTGACGAATCTGTTGGAATTCTTTGAGGAAGTAAATAGCAGGACAGACAAAGGAGAGTCAATGGATGTTGTCTGAAATTTTCAGAAAGCCTTTGATAATGTGCCACATGGAAGGCTGCTCAGGAAGTTGAGAGCCCATGGTATCAAAGGGTGGGTATTAGCATGGATATCAGGTTGGCTGGATGGCAAAGACAAAGAGTGGCAATAAAGGGGGCTTTTTCTGGATGGCTGCCAGTGACTAGTGGAGTTCCGCAGGGGGTCAGTGCTGGGGCCACTACTCTTCACATTGTATATTAATTATTTGGACGAGGGGATTGAAGGCTTTGTGGCCACGTTTGCAGACGATATGAAAATAGGTGGAAGGGCTGGTAGAGAAAGCAGGGACTATGCAGAAGGACTTGGTCAGGTTGGGCGAGTGGGCAGAGAAGTGGCAGATGGATTATAGTGTAGCAAAGTGTGAAGTCATGCATTTTGGTAGAAGGAATAAAGGCGTAGACTATTTTCTAAATGGGGAGAGAATTCGGAAATCGCAGGTGCAAAGGGACTTGGAAGTGCTGGTGTAGAATTCCCAAAAGGTTAATCTGCAAGTCGAATCGGTGGGAAGGAAGGCAAACACAATGCTAAATGTGTTACGTGTTAGTTGGATTAGTTTCAGCCATTGTTGAGAATGAAACTTGAATGTCACTAATATTATTGATTGCTACTAACCAAAATGCATTTTCTTATTGCAGTTAGCTGGTATGTATGAAAATGATTACGAAGCATAAAATCTTACCTTGATGTACTGCACTTTGAGAAGGTCTGCTCCAGGTTTGTCTGAAGAACTGATCAAATTGAGTGGTTTGTTATTTGAATCTACAACAAAATCGATAGAAGCAGGCATTACTTTGAGAATACATGGCTAGATTTCAAATGTGAAAGTACTTTTAAATGACAAGAAATGCAAATTTATTGAGTATCTCATAACATGGTTAAAAATATGACAAGGGCGCAGTGGTAGAGTTGCTGCCTTACAGCCCTTGCAGCGCCGGAAACCCGATTCAATCCTGACTACGGGTGTTGTCTGTATGGAGTTTGTAAGTTCTCCCCGTGACCTGCGTGGGTTTTCTCCAACACTCCAAAGACGTACAGGTTTGTAAATTAATTGGCTTGGGTTTGTATACCTGGTATAAGTGTAAATTGTCCCTAATGTGTCGGCTTGTGTTAATGTGCGGGGATCGCTGGTCGGTGCGGACTCAGTGGGCCGAAGGGCCTGTTTCCATGCTGTATCTCTAAACTAAAAGCTCTTTTTTAACAGTCCAACTTTTTTTAACAACTACACGTCAAAGGAACATTGAAATTTCAACAAGGTTTGCATAGGCAAGGCAATGAATGAAACAGGTACAATAGCAACATAAAAAAGACATTTAACAGGTTACTTGGACAAAAAGGTTTAGAGAGATAAGGGTCAAACATGGGTACGTGGGTGCACCAGAGATTGGGAGATCAGTTGGGGTGGATGAGTTGGGCAGAAGGGTCTGTTTCCATGCTGGTTGACTATAATAGTGTTGTGAGGAAGCCATACTTTATCCTTTGTACCCCCACTGGAAAGTTCACAGCTCCATATACAAAACACAGTTCCACTCAAAGTTTAATATTTATCATGAACCAAAAATAATGGTGTAAATTAAACAGGCCTTTGAGCCAAGGTTTACAGTGGAGCTGGTTATTTCTGCAGTTTAAAAACATCATGCCAATTGGGCATCAGCAAGACTGCAGGTTCAATCCAGGTTGAAAGTAAGCGTGCAGGTACAGCAGGCAGTGAAGAAAGATAATGGCATGTTGGCCTTCATAACGAGAGGATTTGAGTACAGGAGCAAATACGTCCTTCTGCAGTTGTGTAGGGCCTTGGTGAGACCACATCTGGAGTATTGTGTGCAGTTTTGGTCTCCTAATTTGAGGAAGGACGTCCTTGCTATTGAGGCAGTGCGGCGTAGGTTCACGAGGTTAATCCCTGGGATTGAGGGACTATCATTTGAAGAAAGAATGGAAAGACTAGGCTTGTAGTCACTGGAGTTCAGAAGGATGAGAGGGGATCTTATAGAGATGTATAAAATCATAAAAGGATTAGACAAGCTAGATGCAGGAAAAATGTTCCCAATGCTGGGGGAGTCCAGAACCAGGGGACACAGTCTAAGAATAAAGGGGAGGCTGTTTAAAACTGAGGTGAAAATAAACTTTTTCACCCAGAGAGTTGTGAATTTGGATGCTTATTTTCAGTAGAAAGTAGTAAGATGGATGCTTGTGGTAGAAATGTCTGCCACAGAAGGCAGTGGAGGCCAATTCACTGGATGAATTTAAAATAGTTAGACAGCTCTTGGGGCTAGTGGAAACAAGGGATATGGAGAGAAGGCAGGCACATGTTACTGATTGTAGATGATCACCCATGATCACAGTGAGTGGCGGTGCTGGATCGAAGGGCCGAATGGCCAATTCCTGCACCTATTTTCTATGTTTCTATGTTAATTTAAAATGAAGATCATTGGATACACTTGTGCGAATGTACCTGAAGTAATATGGGGTGGTGAACATTAACTGGTAGCAACATAAAATGTTACTGCATTTAATACATGGCCGATTGAACTACAATACCAATACAATTCATTCACAGCCAGAAGATAAGAGAAAGCAATAGATTTAATAGTCATGAATATCTTAGTGAATTCAGGGGTGAAAAAAATTGAATGTGCGAGAATATGGAATGATTAAGCTGAATATCACATGATTTAAGAGTAAAGGAGAGAACTCTGGATATTAAAGGAATCCAGGCCTCTGGGGATATTGGTGGAAAATGGCAGAGGCAGAGGATTAGACATGAGACTGATACGGTAGGCTTGTCAGGCCAGTTGACCTACACTTGCGTCAAAATATTGTTTACACTGATTAAACCGAAAGGCTTTCAGAAAATATTAGACGATGGGGAACTGTTATTAAAGAAAAGGCAGTGAACATCGTTTGATGATATAATGTAGCGGTGGGTGATGCGAAGTTACATCTATGCAAGCTGGGGAAACATCAACATCAGAAGCAACCTGCACCTGAGACTGGTGCAAGCCTAGAGCAAGGCCAATTGGTATTTGAAGAGCAACAAGGTTCATAAGATCATGTGATAGGAGCAGGATTATGCAATTCGACCCATGAAGTCTACTTTGTCATTCAATTATGGCTGATCTATCTTTCCCTCTCAACCCCATTCTCCTGCCTTCTCCCCAGAACCTGACACCTGTACTAATCAAGAATCTATCATCTCTGCCTTAAAAATATCCATTGACTTGGCATCCACAGCCATCTGTGGTAATAAATTCCATAGATTCACCAACCCCTGACTAAAGAAATTCCTCATCTCCTTCCTAATGGTAAGTCCTTTTATTCTGAGGCTATTGCCTCTGGCACTACATTCTGAGGCTATTGCCTCTCCCACTAGTGGAAACATCCTCTCCACATCTACTCTATCCAAGCCTTTCACTATTCGATATGGGTGATTCAAAATAGCTGAATAGTAAGATGCCAAGGTTAACATATCAAATCGTCTTGACTTGTGCAAGACCAGTGACCTTTTCTTGCCTTGAGTTTTCTTTTTCTTTTGATCTTGTTAGAAATTTATCTTACCTGAAAATTCACAGCAGTTCAAACCAATTTTCTTCAAGTAAGCTGTTGCAGTCAAATCATGGTTTCTCATTTTGGTTTCCGTTCCCAACTGAACCACATGAAACACGAGAAATGGATTCTTCGCCTGGTTCATTTTTTTTCTTAATTCTACTGTGACCTGAAATAACAGCAGAATATAATTATTTGTCTCAACAGTAACACTCATGTTTTAAATTACCTCCCCAACAACTCCCACCAACATCAACAGATGCGGCAAAGAAAGTATTTTATCAGGAAGCATAACTGTATGGTTTGAGTTGAAGAAGGGTCTCGACCCGAAACGTCACCCATTCCTTCTCTCCAGAGATGCTGCCTGTTCTGCTGAGTTACTCCAGCATTTTGTGTCTACCTTTGGTTTGAGAACAGCTCCATCTAAGACCGCAAGAAATTGCAGAGATTGGTGGACGCAGCCCAGACAATCACATACGCCAACCTCCCTTCCACTGACTCCATTTACACTGCCTCGACAAGGCCACCAATATAATCAAGGACGGGTCTTACCCCAGTCACTCCTTCTCCACTCTCCCATCGGGCAAAACGGTATAGAAGTGTTAAAAGGCACACCTCCAGATTCAGGGCCCGTTTCATCCCAGCTGTTATCAGGCAACTGAACCATCTTATCAGCAACTAGAGAACGGTCCTGAGCTACTACCTCAGGCACACATGATCAAAGCTAACATCTGTAAAGATTCTGATCAACACTTCCCACTCTCCCAACAAGCCTGCTCTAAATCATACCGTTGTTTCTGCAATAGTTTCACCTATTGTGAATTTTGTCAAGTTGATTCATCTTTCCTCACCACTATTCTCACTGCAGTATAGAAATGAAAATGCAATTAAGAATTTGGAACTTCTGACTGCAGAATCAGTTTTATACAAATCACTCCACTAATTGTTGCTGTTGATCCTTTATAATGCGGCCACTGAAAGTTCTGCTTGATAATTATTATCCCCTGTTGCTCTTGGCTCAAAAAACACATCTGGCAAAATGCCCTCTCTTCCCCAGCTGCTCCAAGTAGAACAACTTCTCACTTCGAACAACATTGGGCAGAGTTGCAGCGAACAGGCTATGTTAACATACTCAATTTTGTGATGCTTCTTTTAAAAGTTCAAACTTTAAAATTCACAACTCACCTCTTTGATTTCAAAGTTCAGTTGAACATTTATAACGTCTGGTACACCTCCTTTTATTATTTCCTTGAGTTGATCTGCTGCGGAGCTCCCACTTCCCACAACCTTCTCCAATTTGGTTGTCTCGTTGGGATCTTTGTCTTTTTCTGTTGATGCACCAATACACAATTCATAGCAATAGCAATATTGAAGTCCATCTTATGAATACAGCAAAGATACAACGATGGAGGGCACAAAGTGCTGGAGTAACTCAGTGGGTCAGGCAGCAGCTCCGGAGAACACAGATAGGTGATTTTTCGGGTCGGACAGTCCCGACCTGAAAGTCACCTATCCATGTTCTCCAGCACTTTGTGCAGTTCCTTGTTTCTACATCTAAAGGTACAACGATGGTTTATTCACCAAAACAAATGTTAATCGAGTTTGTAATTAAAACGGTTGATTTCCTTGCTCAGATGTCCAAAGCCACAATTTGCTCTTATATCAACTGAGATTGGGGATTAAGACTTATTTAGACAAATGTATTTTCTGAAAGAAAGCAATGAAATCCATCTAAAAACTTTAACTGTTAAATTGTAAATTAGTTGCACAAAACGTGGAAATTAGTTGAATAATAATAATAATAATAATGCATTTTATTTATATAGCGCTTTTCTTATACTCAAAGACGCTTTACAGAGATTTTGAGAACATAGGGAAATGAATAAATAGATAAATAAGTAAATAAATAAATGAACAGAGAAAGAAGTTTGATTGAAGCCAAGATTTTATTTCAGTGATGCAGTTTGTCAGTGTAGAGTGTGTGGTGGGGGAGATTGACTTGGTGGAGATGAGGAGCTGGATATCATCGGCGAAGCAGTGGAAGTTGAGACCATGACGGCGGATTAATTGACCAAGGGGGAACAGGTAGAGGATGAAGAGGAGGGGGCCAAGGACTGAGCCTTGGGGGACACCTTGGGGGAGGGGAGCGGTGGGGGATTTACAGTTGTTAATGGAGATGAACTGGTGTCTGTCAGAGAGGTAAGATTTGAACCAGGATAGGGCTTTTCCGGTGATGTTAAGGGAGGTTTCAAGTCGGGTGAGGAGAATGGAGTGATTTATGGTGTCAAAGGCGGCGCTGAGGTCAAGTAGGATGAGGATGTTGAGGTTGCCAGCGTCGGAGGAGAGGAGAATGTCGTTTGTGATTTTGAGGAGCGCAGTTTCAGTACAGTGGTTTGAGCGGAATCCGGATTGGAAAGTTTCATACAGGTTATTGGTAGAGAGGTGGTATTTGAGTTGGGAAGCTACAGCACGTTCCAAAACTTTGGACAGAAAGGGTAGGTTGGAGATTGGTCTGAAGTTGTTTGGGGTGTCAGGGTTTAGACCTGGTTTTTTCAGAATGGGGGTGACAGCAGCGATTTTGAGGGATGGCGGGACGATGCCAGTGGACAGGGAGGAGTTTATTGTTGCAGTGATAAGTGGAGAGAGAGCAGGAAGGCAGGCCTTGACAAAGCTGGAGGGGATGGGGTCCAGAGAGCAGGTGGCAGTTTTTATTCCTGTGAAGAGGTCAGAGAGGTCGGTGGTGGAGATTGGGGAGAACTGAGGCAGGGGCTGACAGGATAAGGGGGGGCAGGTGGTTTGAGGGGGAGCAGGTGCGTTGGTGGTTAAGGTGCTGTAGATGTTGTCTATTTTGCTTTGGAAGAATGAAAGGAAAGTGGTGCATTTGTCAACTGTGAATGATTGGGAGATGGTGTCCAGGGGGCTGAGGAGTTTGTTTATTGTAGAGAAGAGTGTTTTTGGGTTTCCGGAGCCAGAGTGAATTATTTGAGAGTAGTAGGTGGAGTGGGCACGGGAGAGGGCATCTTTTAAAATATGGATCCGTGCCTGTAATTTACTGGACTTTAGGGTTAAACAGAACCAAAATAGTTTTGAATGAGCATTAGTTCATTAAGTTACTAAGACGTACATAATTCCTCGATTAAGAATGGTTAAACTGTAAATATAATCTGCTTTGGACGTACATTGTTAAACAGGAAGGTACTGATTTTGGATGATCAGCTGTGATCATATTGAATGGCGGTGCTGGCTCGAAGGGCCAAATGGCCCACTCCTGCACCTATTTTCTATGTATCTATGTTTCTAACAAGAACAGCCTGATCAGGACACAATCAAACTGTTCAGGTGGAGCACTAAACAGACGTGGATCATTATTATTTTTCGTGATTCACTGGATTTGATTCTGATTGCAAAAGGTTCAGGAATTCATGAGCAAGTGAATGAGTATAAACAATCTTATGCTAATATTTGATTACGTTTTCCTTCATCCTTCAATGCTTTTGCTGAACTTGTTATTTTGCTGCCTTCTCCGAGGTTTTGCTCAACGACGTTCATCAGAACGGTTAGGTCTTCCTCACTGAGAACAACCTGAAAGAGAACCGCAAGTTGAACCACAGGGTTCCAAAGAAAAGGACCTTTCAGAAATCAAACAACTTGCTCAGAATCATTTACAACAATAACTCCACTTGTGACAAATGCTCAGGTTGTTTTATCTTGCCATCCACAAAAAGTGTGATGGGGAGAACAGGGCCTCACTAAGCGTGTTTGATTTTCATAGAAACGAACACGATAAATTGTCATCCGTGAAATGATATCTCCAGAGTCCAAGTCTGAAGAAGGGTCCCAACCCGAAAGGTTGTCTGTCCATTTCCCTCCACAGATGCTGCCTGTTGAGTTCCCTCAAAGGAGCATTGAGTTCCTTCAAAAGAACATTGAGGTCCTTAAGCAGCTTGCTTTTTACCCCAATGACTTTTTTTCTGTCCGCTCTGCTTAATACCGGTAATCCTCAGCGAAACCATTGGATACAACTCTGCACACAACATTTTGAAGTCTTCAACACTTTGTAAATGGAACACCAGAGATGACAGAACTTAAGATGTGCAAGGAATTCACAATCTGGTGGTTCTCTTTACACAAAAACCTAAAGCGTCTGATGCAAATTTTTAGTTTACTTTAGAAATCACCGGGTGTAGCCAGCAATGGCTGCCTCTCCAACAGTCTATCTGTCCCTTCTTTGTGTTTTAATAGTATGTGTTAAATGTTTGTTTTTAGTGTTCTTCAGTTGATTTATGTGGGAGGTGGGGGGGGTGGGGGGGATACGACGGGGACACGATTTTTTTCCGAGGAGTTGGCGGCCTTTGTTGGTGTCCGATTTTTGAGAGCTCCGCCGCGGGTGTGGCGGACTTACCATCGCGGAGCTCACGATCACTTTGCCAGGGATTGACCTCGGAGCTCCACCGCGGGTGCCTGCGGACTTACCATCGCGGAGCTCACGATCCCTTTGCCAGGGATTGACCTCGGCGCTCCACCATGGGTGCCTGCGGACTTACCATCGCGGAGCTCGCAATCCCTTTGCCAGGGATTGACCTCGGAGCTCCACCATGGGTGCCTGCGGACTTACCATCGCGGAGCTCGCGATCCCTTTGCCAAGGACCCGCCTCGGAGCTCCACCACGGGTGCTTGCGGACTTAACATCGCGGAGCTCGTGGTCTCTGGTCAGAGACCGACTTCGGGAACTCCAAGCCGCAGGAGCTTCGACCACCCGACGCAGAGGCTTTGACCGCCGGCTGTGGGAGCTTCGATCGCCCTGACGGATGGTTCAACTGGCCCAACCGCGAAAGAATAAAGAGGGAAGAAGATTGGACTTTTTTGCCCTTCCATCACAGTAAGGAATGTGGGGAATCCGCTGTGGTGGATGTTTATGTTAACTTTTATGTAGTTGTGTGTCTTGTTCCTTTTTTTTCGTATGGCTGTATGGTAATTCGCATATCACTGTACCTTAGATGGTACATGTGACAATAAAAGACCTTTGAAACCTTTGTGATACAGCGGGAAACAAGCCCTTCTGCCCACAGCGATCACCCTGTGCACTAACACCATCCGACACACTAGGTACAATTTACAGAAGCCAATTAACCTACAAACCTGCACGTCTTTGGAATGTGGGAGGAAACCCGCACGGTGATAGGGAGGACGTACAAACTCCGTACGGACAGGATCCCCTGGGTATCTGACGAAGTAAGGCCGCTATTCTATCACTGCCCACTCTGCTGCCCAGTTGTGAAAAACATCTTGCAATGACTATCCTCTTAGATAGTTTGACACCATTTTGCACTGGTTTTCCTAACTATTATCACCATGATGTCCTGCTATTCCCACTGAAGACAGATGCAGTCCGGAATATACTTTATCAAAAGCAGGAACTCTTTTAAACAAAATATCAGGTATAAATCATGGTGCTGGATGACAGGTTTTGCCAGAAGATGCAGATCATTAGCACTCAACTAACTAAACAATAAATGACCCAACAAGCAGCAGGTAATGCAAAGGAAAACGTTACATCAAGTTGCACACTTGGTCTTACTGACATAGTGGCTAACTGTTTGGGTATAATCACTATTAAATGTAGCTACACCACCAATTGCAACCCAGCAATGGTACACATCCATATAAATAAGGATCATCAAAATTCCACATCATTAGCTTGCATTAACCTCTTCAGTGCCACCCCCAAGTATACTCGGGTCATGGCCAATAGTGAACAAAAAACTTGGCAGTGAACAGGTTAACAAACATTGCCTCACACATCACAGGTACACTAAAAGATCAAGACTGCCATTTGGAATCTCACCATTCAAAGCAACGCCGCCTGTCTGCTACCTCACGTGGAAACCTTTGGGATGAAAATGTAATGAGGATATTCACAGAACATGCATTCACTCACATTAATGGTCTTCAGATCTCCCTTGATTTCCACACTTGGGATGTTGTGATACCAGTCTGCTGCCAGGTTCCTTTGCACGATGAGCTGTAGGTTGATGGGCTGCAGGATCTCAATGTCAGCCTGAGTTAGATTGGTCTGCAGCACGGACCTGACAGATAAATGCCCATCAATAAAAACGTTCTGGATGGAATCACGGCACTTTATAGAAGTTCATTGCCTTTCACATCATTAATAATATCTTAATTTAACGTCCAGAATGAATGATCTGTAATGTGCTGCCAGAGGATGCAGTTGAGGCAGCTACTATTGTTATGTGTAAGAGACATTTGGACAGGTACAGGTATGGGATAGATTTAGAGGGTTATGGGTCAATCGTGGGCAGGTGGGACATGGTGGCCGGCCTGGGTTATTTGGACCACTGTTTCCACACGTATGGCTCTATGTTAAAACAATTTTTTGGCTCAAAGGGAATTTGGTGCCAGATATTGCCTGCAAGTGGGGAAAGAGGTGGGGAAGTGAAGAATATCTTTCAAACTGACGTGATCAGCCAGTGCAAGGGTTGCTCACACCATCTATCCTGCTCACTACGGATAGGTGACGTATTAAGGATCCTCAGTCTGAAGAAGGGTCCCGACCTGAAACATCACCTATCCATGTTCTCCATGGATGCTGTCTGACCTGCTGAATTACTCCAGGACTGTGTCTTTCCTTGGTAAACCAGCATCTGCATTCATTGTTTCTACATTGAGTCTGCTCACAGCTGAGACCAGCGAAGCAGCATGTTCTTTCAAACTACATCAGGAGTTCATCAGAATTACTGAGTGTCCCAAGTGGTGATTATTGAAGTCGTCACTGTGGTACCAACCCAGGGAAAGGTGAGTTAGATTGTCAAGCACCCCTCTTCAAGAGTAGGAAGAAATTGCAGATGCTGATTTAAACCGAAGATAGACACAAAAAGCTGGAGTAACCCAGCGGGACAGGCAGCATCTCTGGAGAGAAGGAATGGGTGATGTTTCAGGTTGAGACCCTTCTTCAGACCCGAAACGTCACCCATTCCTTCTCCCCAGAGATGCTGCCTGTCCAGCTGACCCCTCTTCAAGTTATTGGTTACAGTTGAGGTTATTCAGTCCTGATCATTACAGACAATTGGCGATAAGTTAGTCATTCCCCCACTACAAAGAGTGAGTGGCCTGGTGGCACAGCAGTAGAGTTGCTGCCTCACAGCGCCAGGGACCCGGGTTCCATCCTGACTACGGGAGCTGTCTGTATGGAGTTTGTACGCTCTCCCCATGACCGTCTGGGTTTTCTTTGGGAAGCTCAGTTTCCTCCCACACTCCAAAGATGGACAGGTTTGTCGGCTGATTGCCTTGGTATAAATGTAAATTGTCCCTAGTGTGTGTAGGATAGTGTTGATGTGCGGGGATCGCTGGTCGGTGCGGACTCGGTTAGCCGAACTGTATCTCAAAACCAAACTAAATTACAACTGAACTATGTCCTGCCACCATGCAAGCTCACAAAGCGTATGATTGACAGCAAGAACCCCTGGATAATTCTTTCTCTTGCCTTCGGCATGAGAGGCAGGTGCAAACCAACTGCCAGTATTTTACAGTACCCATATCCCTCTTCCCCACTGCTCCTCTGGCTAGAATGAATGTCCCAGCCCACCCTTCCCAAATAGGTCATTCAGAAAGCAATTCAATGCTGTAAAATGCCTGCACGCCCAGCAAGAACACTGATCAAAAAAAACGTGTGCTAACACTAGCACTACCATCATCTGGACGGTCAGTTGTCACAGTTTGACCACCCTTCTCTTGGATCATGATTCATCTGCAACCAAACTCTAAAGCAGAGAGGCAAAAATTCCACATTCTGTAAAAATTCAACTGCATTTTATAAAATGAGCACCACACACCCATGCACATAAGAAAATGCTTGTATATAAACATGCCCAGCAACAGCAAGCCGTTCTTATAGAGGCTGATATATATTTGAAGGAAAACTTGACCTCAAACCATTTAAGACATTTTGAGGTGCAAGGTATAAATGTTAGAATTAACCTTGAGAGTTTCAGCTGCGTCAGGTTTACATCCATGACATCCAGGACAGGTGGCACAGAGAACTGTTTGCCTGGGATTAGAGTGAATCTATTCCGAACAGTAATCAATCCCAAATCTGCCACCAAGGCATTCATGGAGATGGAGGATTCGGGGATGATGATAACTGGGGCTTTCAGATTGATGTCCATTGCCAATCGAACACTCTTCTGGGCAAAATCCTTCACGCTGGAGGCTGCTTTCTCTGCTGCCTGTGCTGTGGCTGCACTTAGTGCTTCCTTCACTGCTTGGAAGTTGTCAAAGAAGTTCTACGGTAAATACATCAAGAGTTAGCATGTCCACATTCAAATCACTCGCTCATTTCCAATGAACATTAGAAAGATTTTTCATACGATTTGAATTATGGCATTTTGTTCCCTACATTAAACTAAGTAAGTAATTTTCAGGTTTTGACCAGAAACATCTCCTATTTATTTTCCTATTTATTTTCCTATTTATTTTCACCAGAGATGCTTCCTGACCCGCTGAGTTACTCTGCCATTTTGTCACGCGTTATGAGGTACAGTGAACAGCTTTTATTGTGTGCTAGCCAGTCAGCAGAAAGACAATATATGAATATAATCAATTCTTCCACAGTATTCAAATATATGATAAAAGGAATAACATGAATAACATTTGGTGCAAGATAATGTCCAGTAAAATCCAATCAAAGATAGAGCAAAGGTCTCCAATGAGGTAGATAGGAAAAACTGTCCCTGAATCTGGAGTTTTGCGTTTTTACACTTCTGTACCTTTTGCCCGATGGGAGAGAGGAGAAGAGGGAGTGACCAGAATGAGACTGGTCCTTGATTATGCTGGTGGCCTTGCCGAGGCAGTGAGAGGGGCAAGTGGAGTCAATGAAAGAGAGTTTGGTTTGTGTGATGGTCTGATTACAAACACGTCATCCACAATGTACTGATAAATTTGGCATGGACACTGAGAGCTGAAGGGCCTGTTCCTGTGCTGTTCACCAGGCACAATAGGGCAGTAGTGAAAACAAATGGATGGAAAATTTCCATCTGTGTAGCGGATCAACATAAAATTATTAGCAACAAAATTATTTATTGAGTGTTGCAAAACAAAACTTCAACTTAGAAAAACATTTCAACCTTTGACTTATCGTCCATTGTCAGGAACAGATGTGATTTTTTTGACATGCTTAAATTCTGGAATGAGGTTAATACTCGGCTGGCCAATCAGAATCACATAAGTTACCATTCGATCAATGCCATACCAGGCCATTTAGACAATATAATCAGTACTTCTGCAGATAATGATCAATAGTGATAAATGTCTGTGGCATTAAAGCATTCATGCTTTCCCCTATTAAGATTACAGCATCAAATTATTTATCCACTTGAATGCATGACCAAAGATTACAATAATATATTTTTCAGGCTAACGAGGAATCAAGATTATCAGTAAATAAAATTGAAGTGCGATGTTTTTAAAAGTGTGCTGACGGAAGCTCAGGATGTGTACATCCCAGTTAGAATGAAGGGCAAAGCAGGCAAACGTAAGGAAGCTTGGCTGACGAGGGAAATTGAGATGTTAGTCAAAAACAAGAAGGGTGCATGGGACAGGTAACGGCAGCTGGGATCAAGTGCATCCCTGGAGGAGTTTCTGGAACTAAGGAGTATACTAAAAAACAAAATCAGAAGGGCAAAAAGGGGCCAGGAGATAGCCCTGGAGGGTAGCATTAAGGACAATCCCAAAAGATTTTATAAATACATAAGGGGGAATAGGGTAACTAGAGAGAGAGTGGGACCTCTCAGGAATCAACGCAGTCACCTCTGTGTGGAGCCACAGGAGGTGGGCAAGGTGCTAAATGAGTATTTCTCCTCTGTAGTTACCGAGGAGAAAGACAGTAGGACCGAGGAAATTGGAGCAGTCACTGGAAGTGCCTTGAGAGCAATCAGGGCTACAGTCGAAGAAGTACTGATGGTACTGTTGTGTTTGAAGGTAGACAAATCTCCAGGGCCTGATCAGATATATCCGAGGACATTGTGGGAAACTAGAGAGGAAATTGCGGGAGCCCTGGTTGAAATTTACGAGTCGTCCTTAAATACAGGAGAGGTGCAGGAAGACTGGAGGGGGGCAAATGTTGTGCCTCTTTTCAAGAAGGGCTGCAGGGAAAATGTTGGGAACTATAGGCCGGTGAGCTTAACATCTGTAGTTGGTAAGTTACTAGAGAGTATTCTGAGGGATAGGATATACAGGCATTTGGATGGGCAAGGGCTGATTAGGGACAGGCAGCATGGTTTTGTACGTGGGAGGCCGTGTCACACAAATCTGATTGATTTTTTTTGACGTGACCAAAAAGGTTGATGAGGGCAGAGCTGTAGATGTTGTGTACATGGACTTCAGTACGGCGTTCGACAAGGTTCCGCATGGTAGGCTGCTCTGGAAGGTTAGATCGCATGGGATCCAAGGAGAGATAGCTGAATGGATCGCAAATTGGCTCCATGGAAGGAAGCAGAGGGTGATGGTGGAAGGCTGCTTCTCAGACTGGAGGCCTGTGACTAGTGGTGTGCCTCAGGGTTCGGTGCTGGGCCCGTTACTGTTTGTCATCCACATCAATGATTTGGATGAGAACATACAGGGCAAGATTAGCAAGTTTGCTGATGATACAAAAGTCAGTGGTTTTGCAGATAGTGAAGATGGTTGTGAACGATTGCAGCCGGATCTGGATCGATTGGCCAGGTGGGCGTAGGAATGGCTGAGGGAATTTAATACAGAGAAGTGTGAGGTGTTGCACTTTGGCACGTCGAACAAGGGCAGGACCTACACAGTTAATGGTAGGGCTCTGGGTAGTGTTGTTGAGCAGAGGGATCTAGGAGTACAGGTGCATGGTTCCTTGAAGGTAGATAAGGTGGTCAAAAAGGCTTTTGGCACTTTGGCCTTCATCAGTCAGAGTATTGAGTATAGAAGTTGGGAGGTCATGGTGCAGTTGGAAAAGACATTGGTAAAACCGCATTTAGAATATTGTGTTCAGTTCTGAGCACCATGTTATAGGAAAGATATTGTCAAACTTGAAAGGGTTCAGAAAAGATTTACGAAGATGTTGCCAGGACTAGAGGGTGTGAGCTGCAGGGAGAGGTTGAGTAGGCTGGGTCTCAATTCCATGGAGCGCAGGAGGATGAGGGGTGATCTTATTGAGGTGTATAAGATCACGAGAGGAATAGATCGGGTAGGTGCACAGAGTCTTTTGCCCAGGGTAGGGGAATCGAGGACCAAAGGACATAGGTTCAAGGTGAAGGGCAAAAGATTTAATAGGAATCTGAGGGGTAATTTTTTCACACAGAGGGTGGTGGGTGTATGGAACAAGATGCTAGAGGAAGTAGTTGAGGCTGGGACTATCCCATCATTTAAGAAACAGTGAGACAGGTAGATGGATAGGATAGGTTTGGATGGATATGGACCAAGTGCAGGCAAGTGGGACTAGTGTAGCTGGGACATTGTTGGCCGGTGTGGGCGAGTTGGGCCGAAGGGCCTGTTTCCACACTGTATCACTCTGTGACTCTAGTGTAGCTGGGACATTGTTGGCCGGTGTGGGCGAGTTGGGCCGAAGGGCCTGTTTCCACACTGTATCACTCTGTGACTCTAGTGTAGCTGGGACATTGTTGGCCGGTGTGGGCGAGTTGGGCCGAAGGGCCTGTTTCCACACTGTATCACTCTAGGACTCTAAGTAGTAAAAAAGGGATGTGTAGGAAGGAACAGCAGATGCTGATTAACAGCGACGATAGACACAAAATACTGGAATAACTCAGTGGGTCAGGCAGCATCTCTGAAGAAAAGGAATAGGCAACGTCACCTATTTCTTTTCTCCAGAGATGCTGCCTGACCCGCATAAAAAAAAGGATATTGGACAATCAGATATCTTCTGTAGAAATATTGAAGACACAGTAAAGTAAGTTGATGTGAGAAGTAAAATCATGTTCAATAAATTTTAAGTTTTTTTTTAAAATGGAAGACATTTAATAAAATATACCTACTAATTTTCAAGCAATCGGCAGTTTTAATCATGGGTTAGAAATTCTCTGTACCTGAAAGGGGTGGAGGCTCAGTCCGACTTACTTCAAAGCACACTTTAATAAGATTAAACGATATCAAAATTATCAAGGGATGTGCGAATCGGTCGGTGTTGAATGGAAGGTGACATGTATCACCTATTCTTGCATCGATTTGTTTTTAAATAGATTGGACTTACCAGTAATGACATGAGGAACTTTTGTAGATAGATAATCTGAATGCAACCAACTCGTAAAGTGATTTTTCCATCCACTTTTGACATATCTGCATAGGACTCATCATCAATCGCATTTGGATAGAGAGTTACATTGAAGCTGAACACTTCATTTCCAACAATGGAAACAGCCTGGAAATGTCGGAGGTACAGCAGTTGATTAAAAACATTGGCATTCCAAATTAAATACTAAATAACAAATATGCTTCACTCCTAAGACTACAAGTTGGCTGGTCACCATTTCTGAACCAAGTGTGGGAGCAGTATCTCTTGGAGTGGAATGTCAAAATGGGACCAGATTGTTAACACTATTACTTATTGCTGATTATGGCAGTAATGCAAATTCATTTTTTATTCCTGTTTACTTTATCCACCTGATTATCCAATTGTCATTTTTTCTTGGCCAATGCCACCCAAGTATAAATTCTCCCCTCTCCTCCTGTGTTTTAGCAAAGACAACTTCAAGTGCAAGGATTTTCAGAATAGGCCACAACCAGAAAAAGAAAAACATATTTAGTTTTATCATTTATCATTTAGTCATCGTCATCTGCTATGTTTTGGAAAAACATCAGAATCCAGCTCAAAATTCTACCCTGATAATAAGCTGGAAGAAATGATTCGTGGCTTTGATGAGAACCATAGTCCTCTATGCATTTTAACTCTGAGGAAGCCAAGTCTATAGTCTTTTTCACGCAAAGTGTGGTGGGTGTACAGAACAAGCTGCCGGAGGAGGTAGTTGAGGCAGTGACTATCCCAACATTTAAGAAACAGTTGGACAGGTACATGGATAGGACAGGTTTGGATATGGACCAAGTGCAGGCAGGTGGTACTAGTGTAGGTGAGACATTGTTGGCCGGAGTGGGCAAGTTGGGTCGAAGGGCCTGTTTCCACACTGTATCCACACTGTATCACTCCATGACCCTATGACTCAAAGAAGCGAATGTTCTTTTCTCAGGGCAGCTTGGGGCAGCTAATAAAGGGAGTCTTCCAATGGCAACTAGATTCAGAAAATAACCACACTAAAGTCAATGGTATTGTAGGTGCAAAGATTGTGATAGAAAATCACACCTAAATCTTGATCAGTTGGGCTGAGGAATGGTTAATGGAGTTTCATGCAGGTGAGTGCAAGGTGTTGTTTTGGGTAGCTAACCAGGGCAGAACCTTCACGGTAAATGGCAGGGCTCTGGACAGTGATGTAGAGCAGAGGGATCTAGGAGTGCAGGTACATAGTTCCTTGAAAGTGGCGTCACAAGTAGATAGGGTGGTCAAGAAGGCATCGGCACATTGGCTTTGATCAGAGAGGGCACTGAGTCAGAACTCTTAAGTTGAGTATTGAGATGGAATTGTAACATAACAGCTGCTGTTACAGTTGCACAAGACATTGGTGAGGCCACATTCAGAATATTGTGTTCAGTTTTAGTCACCCTGTTGTTGGAAAGATGTTGTTGGAAAGGGTCCAGGGAAGATTTACAAGGATGTTGCTAGGACTTTATGGTCTAAACTATAGGGGGAGGTTGGGCAGGCTAGGATTTTATTCCGTGGAGTGCAGGAGGATGAGGGGAGATCTTGTAGAGGTGGAGAAGTCGTTTACCCAGAGTAGGGAAAATCAAGAAACTGAGGACGTAGGTTTTAAGGTGCGATGGGAAACTGAGTGACAACACTTTTACACAGAGGCTGGTGGGTGTATGGAATGAGCAGCCAGAGCAGGGAGTTGAAGCGGCTCAGCAGAGCCACTGCCTCACAGCACCAGGACTGAGGTGCAATTCTGACCTCAGGTGCTGTTTGCATGGAGTTTGCATGTTCTCCCTATAACCACATGGGTTTCCTCTCTGTGCTCCACTTAGACTATAGGGACATATGATGTCAGAGCAGAATTAGGCCATTCGGCCCATCAAGTCTGCTCTACCATTTGATCGTGAATGGTGATATAATTTTCCCTCTCAACCCCATAACCTTAGATGCCTTCTCTCCATAACCTTAGATGCCTTTACTAATCAAGAAGCTATCAAAATCCACTTTGAAAACACCCAATGACTTGGTCTCCACACCCATCTGTGGCAATGAATTCCACAGATTCACCCCCTCTTCTCTATTCTAAAGGTATGTTCTTTTACTCTGTGCCCTCTGGTCCTAGACTCTCCCACGACAGGAAACACCCTCTCCACATCAGTTTTTCATGATTCAGTAGGTTTCATATCATATCATATCATATATATACAGCCGGAAACAGGCCTTTTTTCGGCCCTCCAAGTCCGTGCCGCCCAGTGATCCCCGCACATTAACACTATCCTACACCCACTAGGGACAATTTTCACATTTACCCAGCCAATTAACCTACATACCTGTACGTCAATGATATCCTCCCTCACATTCCCTCCCACATTCAAAAGACGTTCATTAGACATGTTAATTAGCTACTGTAGATTACACCAAATGTGTGGGAATGTGGTAGGATTTGGAAGGAGTTGATAATAATGTGGAAAGAGGAAAGCAAGTTGAGTTGAAGTATGATTGGTGTAAATGGGTGGGTGATAAGTGTAAATAGGTGGCCAGACTTGAGCTGGCGGCCTGTTTGCATGATGTATTTCTCAATAACTTTATGATAGTTACTATAAAATATCACTCAGTTTGTCACGTTGTTGTGAGAGATTGTTACTCTGTGAATGGTACAGCTTCTACTCCTTCTGTCGTGCCATGCAAGTTGATAAACACTGCACAATAGCAAGTGTGTTATACAAAATATAATTCTTGATGCACAGAGCAGACAGAGACATAAATTCAGATACCCAAAGGAAATTTTATAAATAAAATTACCTTTTTATGTCGAGTCTTTGAGTCGACATCTGTAACAATAATATCTCGAAGTCTGGCAAAGACTTGTGTCTGCTTTGACTGCACTGAAATGGATGCATCCAAACCTGTATAGTTACAGAAAGAATTCAGTAATGACTATATTAACACACTTATTTAGATGAAGTAAGGCTAACGATGAACATCCACTTTGCAAACTTTCACTGGCATACTGGTAATACAACAGCAATGAGCATTACGTCAAGAACTTGCTCAGATTGTGTCAGTTTATCACTGGGTTTTAACTTGCAGAAAAAATATGTAAGTATCCCCAGTCTAGGGGTGGCAAGGGCTCCCACACTCCGACTCACAGGTTTGTAGGTTAATATGCTTAGTAAAATTGTAAATTCTCCCCAGTGTGTGCAGGATAGTGTTAGTACACGGGGATTGCTGGTCGGCGCGGTCTCGGTGAGCCGAAGGGCCTGTTTCCGCACTGTATCTCTAAAAAAAAGGAAACCTCGAAAACATTTCCCTGATGTAAGAATTTCAGGAAATTACAAAAAAAAAGTGAGCAAACGTAATGTGGTTAACTCAGGACCTTTGTATGCTGGAGAAGCGCGAGTCTAACATAGTGTAGGTAAGGTAAAGGTCATGTCAGGAGAGACATAGAAACATACACAATAGGTGCAGTAGGCCATTCGGCCCTTCGAGCTAGCACCGCCATTCAAAGCGATCATGGCTGATCATCCACAATCAGTACCCCATTCCTGCCTTCTCCCCATATCCCTTGATTCCGCTAGCCCCAAGAGCTCTATCTAACTCTCTTTTGAATGCATCCAGTGAATCAGGCTCCACTGCCATCTGAGGCAGAGAATTCCATAAATTTACAACTCTCTGGGTGCAAAAGTTTTTCCTCATCTCAGTTCTAAATGGCTGACCCCTTATTCTTAAACTGTGGCCCCTGGTTCTGGACTCCCCCAACATCGGGAACATGTTTCCTGCGTCTAGTTTGTCCAATCCCTTAATAATTTTATTTGTTTCTATAAGATTCCCTCTCATCCTTCTAAATTCACCCAGAGAGTTGTGAATTTGTGGAATTCTCTGCCACAGAAGACAGTGGAGGCCAATTCACTGGATGAATTTAAAAGAGAGTTAGATAGAGCTCTAGGGGCTAGTGGCATCAAGGGATATGGGGAGAAGGCAGGCACAGGTTACTGATTGTAGATGATCAGCCATGATCACAATGAATGGCGGTGCTGGCTCGAAGGGCCAAATGGCCTCCTCCTGCATCTATTTTCCATGTTTCTATGCTCAAATCCTCCTGTTATGAAAGCCAACATGCCATTAGCTTTCTTCACTGCCTGCTGTACCTGCATGCTTACTTTCAGTGACTGATGTACAAGGACATTCAGACAATAATCTGCCATCTTGTTCTTGGCACCAAAGTGGATTAGCTCACATTTATCCACATTAAACTGCATCTGCCATGCATCTGCCCACTAACCCAACCAATCCAAGTCACCCTGCTTCCTCATAGCAGCCTCTTCACAGTTCACACTACCACCCAGCTTTGTGTCATCTGGAAATTTGTTAATGTCACCTTTAATTCCTAAATCATTTATATTGTGAATAGTGGAGGTCCCAGTGGGGGGGGAGGGGGTGGAGGAGGAGGAGGAGGAGGAGGAGGAGGAGGAGGAGGAGGGGGAGGGGGAGGGGGAGGGGGAGGGGGAGGGGGAGGGGGAGAAACCTAACGTAGGTCAGGGGGAGAACATGCAAACTCTGTACAAACAGCACCCTGCCTTGTTCTCTGCCTTTTGCATTTCTGAAGCTTTGTTGACCTGAACCTGTTCTCTCTCTCCATAGATGCTGCAGGCCCACAATATTTCTAGAATTTTGGTTTGAATTCATATTTTTCAAGAAACTAGAAAAAGTTGAGTAACAAAGAAACGGACAAATCACCCAGCAGGCTTCCTTTCAACACGCATCTTACCTTGTACTCTGATGTCTGCAATATTGCGCCTCTCATCACACACAGCTACATTAAATGCATCCATCATGGCAAACAGCTTGAAATCAACTTCCTTTGAGCTTTTCAAAACTAATTAAAAAAAAAGAATTTAAGGTGTACAGATGATTACAATATTCAGATGATTTAATAGCTGCATCTAAAATATACAAGATCATAAAATATATTTCTTTCTGAAATAGGCGAACCTATTATTTACATTTAACTCCAGATCCGGTCGTAAGCAAAATATAAAACCTCACAGATAAAGGCATCAGAATAAGTTTTCACTGACGGGACCAATTATTTTTGGCTCCCTCATAAATGCGTTAGATATCCTATTGACGATTTTCATTTGCATCAAGCCCATTTCAGGAGGGGAAGTAGGATCATTCTGGTTGCCTGACAGGGTACGTTAGATCCCAAGACAGAAAGCATCTTGGACAGGAACAAGATTCCTGTGTGTGCAAGGGTCTCGACCCAAAACGTTGCTTATTTATGTTCTCCAGAGACGCTGCCTGACCCGCTGAGCACTGTGTATCTTTCGCTCAAGATTCCTGATGTTTCTCCATGCAAACAAATAACCTTTGAGAAAATAAAAGGGTTGTGGAAGTATAATCCACAACAGATTCAGACACAAGCTCCCCCGGCCAAGGGAAGAGCTTTAGATGCATCTGGTAGACACAAAATGCTGGAGTAACTCAACGGGTCAGGCAACATCTCTGGAGACCCAGTCTGAAGAAGGGTCTCGACCCGAAACGTCACCCATTCCTTCTCTCCAGAGATGCAGCCTGACCCGTTGAGTTACTCCAGCATTTTGTGTCTACCTTCAATTTAAACCAGCATCTGCAGTTTTTTTCCCGAGATGTATCTGGTGATTGTTTGAAGTAAGCAGAATTCTTTCACAGAGAAGATTTATACAAAATTAGTCCATTCTTAATAATCTGTGTATGGGCTTGCAAGTTTATTCTCTAGGTTTAGCTCTTCACACACCTCAGTTAGTTGAAGACCATATATCAAAATGCTGACAACATAACACATCTGCCCCTCAAAAAGACGCTAACATTAATCCTGATCAGTGGATGATAAATATCAGGCTCTGAAAATGCCCTGTACCTTTTTTTGCAGCATCTCCTTTCTCCTGCCCCTGATCCTGTAACTTTGTTTCATGGTCCTTCTCAGTAGAGGCTGTACTTCCTGATGGAATAGCTGAGGTCAGGAAATTGATGGTGGAAAGCAAAGCTTTTGCATGCAACAGGAAATTCAGTGAAGAAACTGCGACCTAGAAATGAAAACAAAAATATTTTTCTGATTTATAGCAGATTATAACAATATGCTGTGCTGCCTCCTTTATCAAATTCCTTTTGTAATTCTTCCACTATTATTCTCGCACTTCAAATATATTCCTGACAATCATTCAAATAAAATTAAAACCATTTCAGTAGAGAATATCTGTTGGATTCTTCTATTTATATTCTTCTGCCGATGGTCAAGTTTATTTCAGTGATAGAGCGTGGGAACAGGCCCTTCAGCCCACCAAATCCATGCTGACCATTGATAACCAGTTCATGTTATTCCACTTTCACACTAGGGACAATTTACAGAGGCCAATTAACCTACAAACCCACACTCTTTGGGATGTGGGAAGAAACCAGAGTAGCTGGAGGAAACCACGTGGTCACAGGGAGAACGTGCAAACTCCACACAGACAGCACCCAAGGTCCCAATCAAACCCGGGTCTCTGGAGCTGAGAGGCAGCAGTTCTACCAGCTGTGCCACCCATACTCCCCTGTGCAGGAAATGGAATGGACATTGTGTGCAAGGGAAAGCACACATGAGAACAAAGCTCTACATCATGTAACATGGCGAGCAAAATTAGAGCACATGGCATTGGGGGTAGGGTATTGGCATGGATAGAGAATTGGTTGGCAGAGAGGAAGCAAAGAGTAGGAATAAACGGGTCCTTTTCAGAACGGCAGGTAGTGGCGAGTGGAGTGCCGCAAGGCTCGGTGCTGGGGCCGCAACTGTTTACAATATATATTAATGATTTGGATGATGGAATTAGAAGTAACACTAACAAGTTTGCGGATGACACAAAGCTGGGTGGCAGTGTGAACTGCGAAGAGGATGTTAGGAGGTTGCAGAGTGACTTGGACAGGTTGAGTGAGTGGACAGATGCATGGCAGATGCAGTATAATATAGATAAATGTGAGGTGATCCACTTTGGCGGCAAAAATAAGGAGGCAGATTATTATCTCAATGGTGTCAGATTAGGTAAGGGAGAAGTGCAATGAGACCTTGGTACCCTTGTACACCAGTCACTGAAAGTAAGCATGCAGGTACAGCAGGCAGTGAAGAAAGCTAAAGGCATGTTAGCCTTCATAACGAGAGGATTTGAGTACAGGAGCAAAGAAGTCCTTCTGCAGTAGTATAGGGCCCTCGTGAGGCCACATGTGGAGTATTGTGTGCAGTCTTGGTCTCCTAATTTGAGGAAGGACGTCCTTGCTATTGAGGCAGTGCAGCATAGGTTCACGAGGTTAATCCCTGGGATGGAGGGACTGTCATATGAGGAAAGATTGGAAAGACTAGGCTTGTATTCACTGGAGTTCAGAAGGATGAGAGGGGATCTTATAGAAACGTATACAATTATAAAAGGACTGGACAAGCTAGATGCAGGAAAAATGTTCCCAATATTGGGGGAGTCCAGAACCAGGGGACACAGTCTAAGAATAAAGGGGAGGCCATTTAAAACTGAGGTGAGAAGAAACCTTTTCACCCAGAGAGTTGTGAATTTGTGGAATTCATTGCCGCAGAAGGCTGTGGAGGCCAAATCACTGGATGGATTTAAAAGAGAGTTAGATAGAGCTCTAGGGGCTAGTGGAATCAAGGGATATGGGGAGAGGGCAGGCACGGGTTACTGATTGTAGATGATCAGCCATGATCACAATGAATGGCAGTGCTGGCTCGAAGGGCCAAATGGCCTCCTCCTGCACCTATTTTCTATGTTTCTATGTGTTGTGTTTTCACATTTTCATCATGTGCAGCACTTTGCTTTTGGAAGCTGGTTGTAGTGATGTTGCTTCAGCACCAAGCACTGGCCAAGTCATCATGCAGACTACTTCCAACATTATGCTGAAAGGTCATCAACTCTGCCTCCTTTTGCTGACACACGGAGTACTTCCAACGTTGCCCATTGTATTTCTGGTTTCCAATATAACCACGTTGAGCTTCCTTCACATGTCTATGTGCCGGGATCATTCCAGCCAGTGGAACATTTCCCTTCTCTTCCCACTGGCTTGAATTTTATGAAAGATGTTTGATGCAACACAATGAAATGCTGGTTTAGTGTCAAGGCAGTTATTCTCACTTCAACACTGGAAGCGAGTTCTTCTGTACATATTTGGACTATGACGAATGAAGTCTGAAGCCTTGCAAATCTGCCATGACAGCAATTATTACACCTTCCACCTGTAATCATGGACTGTTGCCAACATTGGAGCTGTACTGTAACAGTTTTGTGAAAGCCACATCTACCATCAGAGCCCAAAGCTTCCGGCACTCAAGACAAGTGTCTGTAATCGCACAGCTTCAGCATATATATGCTCAGCTCCGCCAGTATTGAAAACAAAGATGGTCTTGGAGCTATCTACTACAGGTAGCTGTTTAAATCTGCTACCACCACGCATGACATGAATATAACTGATCATTAGTTGTGGGTTTGCTGAGTTCAGTCGAAGTCCATAATAATCACTAACAAAGCTGTAAAAAAAAAATAGGATTGTTGTAAAAACCTCTAGTTCACTAATGTTCCTCACAGATGGAAGTCTCCCATCCTTCAGAAGCCAGTCTGGCTTCTATGAAACTCCAGACCCATCACTTGTGGTAATTCCTCTGAAATGCTTACCAGTAGAAGGGTAGTTAAACAAGGCCATATCCAAAAATTACAGGGCCTCACGAGCTGAAGGAATCTCCCCTCACAAATTCTAAAATCTTCCACCGTTAATGCACCATCTATGTCATCCAAGTCTGGAAGGAGGTGCTGTAATTGTTCATCTTCAAGAAAGGAAACAAGTCCTACTGTGGTGAGCAGAGAGATCTTCCTGCTATCTGAAACAGGAAAACTCATCACGAGAATCCTCCTCATCTGCCTCCTACCATTGGATAAAGAACTGATCTCCAACTGGCAGCATGGATTCCATCTATCAAGGCATATGGGCCAGGACTTTCACAACCAGGACTTTTACCACACTATATCTCTAAGAAAATATGCAGGAAGCAGCATCAACCACAATACATCACCTTCTTTGACTTCACTGAAGGCTTTAACTCCACTAATCACAACATTCTTCTCAGTTTCCCACAAAAACTAGTCTCCATCTGCTGCATGACAGCATGCAAGCTAATACTGGGGAGTGCACAACAGAACCAGTCTATGAGAAGAAGGGTCTTGACCCGAAACATCACCCACTCCTCTCCAGAGATGCTGCCTGAGTCACTCCAGCATTTTGCGTCTATGTATCTTCTGTTTAAACCAGCATCTGCAGTTCCTTCCTACACAGTCTCTGTGAAAGTCAGGGTCAACATCATTGACCCAATGTTTTTCTCAAACTTGCTGGCTGCAATGTCGCACTTCACTGCCAACTAAATCCACCCTTCACATGATGTTACCAGGACTGGAGGGCTTGAGTTACAAGGGAGAAGACCAGAACTTGGTCATCTTGGTCAATGATGGGGCAACCAACTCAGTCTTCGTCAGTGAGCCAACAAGTTTCTTTTCCCAACAGCATTTGGCATAAAGAGCCTTGATTCTGCAGCTGATGGAATGCAGGGAGTGCTCATCAAGAGATATGCACATTTTTGATTTGTCACTCTCCTACAGACAACGTCTGATGGGTGACCAACTTGATACAATGATTTATACACTGCAGAACGACAGTAGGAAGTGTGCACATCCATGTTTGGCCAGACGCTGTAATGATTCGTGAACCCTTTGAGACAGAGTGAGGACTTTGAAGATTACGCACGACCACACCGTCTTCCCCTTCGGCTGATTTGCCTTAATGGGGGAACTCAATAAAATAAGGGATCTTTGTGGAGTATCATTAGGTATGATTCTTTAAGAACTGCGGTTTGTGAAACAACTTCTTACTTTGGCCAAGGAAGTTCAGCATGTCCCCAAGAACCCTCACCAACTTCTACAGAGATGCCGTAGAAAGCATTTTATCAGGTTGCATCACAGCTTGGTTCAGGAACAGCTGCATCCAAGACTGCAAGAAATTGCAGCCAATTATGGATGCAGCCCAGACCATCACACAAACCAACCTCTTTTTCAATGACTCCATTTATACCTCACGTTGCCTTGGCAAGGCCAACAGCACAATCAAGAACGAGTCGCACCCCGGCCACTCCCTCTTTCCTCTCCCATCGGGCAAAAGGTATAGAAGTGTGAAAACGCACACCTCCAGAGTCAGGGACAGTTTCTTCCCAGCTGTTATCAGGCAACTGAACCATCCTACCACAACCAGAGAGCAGTCCTGAACTGCTATCTACCTCTTTAATGATCCTCAGACTATCCTAGATCGGACTTTGCTGGCTTTATCTTGCACTAAATGTTATTCCCTTATCATGTTTCTGTACACTGTGAATGGCTTGATTGTAATCATGTATTGTCTTTCCGCTGGCTGGTTAGCACGCAACAAAAGCTTTTCACTGTACCTCGGCACGTCACAATAAACTAAACTGAACAGAACTGAACAATTTTCAGGATCTAGTCAGCTGGTTGCACATTTGCCTCAATTTGATGCTTGAAGTTTAAGATGCAACTTACAGGTGGAGGAGGATAACTTTTTACCTCAACTACGGAGATGTAGATATAGACAAGCCCATGGCTTGAGACTATCAGTAAAAGCTGGCATTTAAGTAATCTCATGCCCAGAATATGGGAATCAAGAATCAGTGAATATAGGTGTAAGGTGAGAGGGGAAATATTTAATAGGAACGTGATGGGTAACTTTTTCACACAAAGGGTGGTGGGTGTATGGAACGAGCTGCCAGAGGAGGTAGTTGAGGCAGGTAGTATCGCAACGTTTACAAAACATATAGACAGGTACATGGATAGGACAGATTTAGAGGGATATGGGCCAAATGCAGGCAGGTGGGACTAGTGTAGATGGGACATGTCAGTCGGTGTGGGCAAGTTGGACCGACAGGCCTGTTTCCACACTGTATTACTCTAATGCAAATCGCACAGCAATACTTTCTTTCATGCATCAATATGTGTTTGCTCCAATTTAACTGGAGTGATGTTTAATGCTCTTCTCTTAACCAGAAACCACCTCCATTTCCATTTTTCTCATTTTCACAAGCTTTTCACTGTACCTCAGAAAGGTACAGAGACTTTCACTGTACCTCAGAAAGGTTTTCACTGTAGCTCGGTACACATGACTATAACTAAACTAAATGTAAAGAATCCTGTGCATAAGTGGAATGAAAAGTGATCTCCAGTCCGTACTGTAAAGCTTTGTGATTATTCATGTGGTGCTGATTAATGACGAGTGAACTAGCTTCTGCAGCTTTTGCCACAAGAGCCTACAGTAGATCCACAGCTGGTTTTATAGCATCCGAGTCTGAAGAAGGGTCTCGACCCGAAACGTTA
Source organism: Rhinoraja longicauda (assembly GCF_053455715.1). NCBI lineage: Eukaryota > Metazoa > Chordata > Chondrichthyes > Rajiformes > Arhynchobatidae > Rhinoraja > Rhinoraja longicauda. The sequence continues at coordinate 17,014,453 of NC_135990.1, forward strand.
CCCTGTAGCGCGTCGATAAAGGCAAGGAGCCAGGTATTTCGGGAAGGTATATTTATTGTATCGTGGGTCTCAGACGGGTCTAGTCTGCCGGGATGGCTTGGCGCCCAAACCTTGTCCTTATATACCTGAGTCCAGGACCGCCTCCCGGGACTGGTCCATTCCCGTGCCGAGGGGTCGGTAGTCGTATGGCCCGACCTTTGGGAGCCGCCACAGTACCCCCCCCCCAGATCCGGAGGCACGAAACGCACTGGTGGTCGCACAACCCGACCGGACCGCGTACGGTAATCGGTCGACAGAGGGGCCGGCGGAGGCACAGTTGGAGGGACAGGCGGTGGGACCCGCAAAGGGGGGCGACCTCGTGGCCGAGGCTGGGTCACCCGCACCGGTTGGTCGATGTCTAAGTGGGCCGGCTTCAGGCGGTCAATTGACACGGCCTCCGGCCGGCCCCCCATGTCCAAAACAAAGGTTGTCTGTCCGTGCTCCAGCACCCGGTACGGGCCTTCATACGGCCTCTGGAGTGGCGCCTGGTGGGCGTCACGGCGCAGGAACACAAAGGCGCAGTCCTGGAGGGCCGATGGCACGTAAGGGCGGAATGTCCCATGGCGGGACGTCGGCACGGGTGCGAGCTTGCCAACTCGCTCTCGGAGGCGATGTAGGGTGGATGAGGGCGGTTCCTCTCGCCCCGGCAACGAGGGCACGAACTCCCCGGGCACCGTGAGCGGAGACCCGTAGACGAGCTCCGCTGAGGATGAAGCCAGGTCTTCCTTGGGGGCAGTCCGGATGCCCAGCAAAACCCATGGTAGCTCGTCCATCCAGTCGGGGCCGGCGAGTCGCGCCTTCAGCGCTGCCTTCAGCTGCCGGTGGAACCTCTCCACCAAGCTGTTTGCCTGCGGGTGATAGGCCGTGGTGTGGTGCAGCCGCACGCCCAACAGGTGGGCCATGGCCGACCACAGCTCGGAGGTGAACTGTGGCCCCCGGTCCGATGAGATGACCACCGGCACACCAAAGCGAGCAATCCAGTGCGCGGCCAACGCACGAGCGCATGTGGCTGTAGACGTATCAGCCAGTGGTATGGCCTCCGGCCACCGCGTGAAGCGGTCCACCACCGTGAAGAGGTGGGTGATGCCCCGGGACGGCGGGAGCGGGCCCACAATGTCCACGTGCAGGTGGTCGAAACGGCGGCAGGGTAGACCGATCCCTTGGAGTGGCGCCCGGACGTGGCGTTGAATTTTTGACGTCTGGCACGGAATGCAGGTGCGGGCCCATTGGCCAACCTGCTTGCGCAGACCATACCACATGAACCGCGCGGCTACCAATGAGATCGTTGCCCGGATGGATGGGTGAGCCAGCCCGTGGACCACGTCGAACACCCTCCTGCGCCACGCGGCCGGGACGATGGGGCGCGGCTGACCTGCCGACACATCGCAAAGTATCGTCGTCGCTCCGGGGCCGAGGGGAACATCCTCAAGGCGGAGGCCAGAGATGGCAGTCCGGTAGGCGGGCATCTCCCCGTCCGTTAGTTGGGCCTCCGCCAGGGCAGAATAATCAATGCCGGGTGCCACTTCTAACACGGCATTGATGGCGGGGCGAGACAATGCGTCGGCCACCCGGTTTTCCTTCCCCTCGATAAAGCGGATGGAGGTGGTGAATTCTGATATGTAGGCCAACTGGCGCTGCTGTCGGGCGGACCATGGGTCGGAGACCTTTGCCAGGGTGAAAGTGAGCGGCTTGTGGTCCGTGTAAGCGGTGAACGGGCGGCCCTCCAGAAAATAGCGGAAGTGACGAACGGCCAGGTACAGGGCGAGGAGCTCGCGGTCGAAAGCGCTGTACTTCTTCTGGGCGTTGTCGAGGTGCCGGCTGAAGGCCAGGGGGCGCCAACCCCCGTCCGTGAGTTGCTCCAGTACGGCACCAACCGCCAACTCTGAGGCGTCCACCGTAAGGGCTGTCGGGGCATCCTCCCGTGGGTGAACAAGCAGCACAGCCCGAGCCAGGGCCTCCTTCGCGCCGTCAAAGGCTGTTACGGCCTCGTCGGTCCACACGACGGTCTTACGCTTGCCCGCCAGCAGCTCGTATAGCGGCCGCATGATGTGGGCCGCGGATGGCAGGAACCGGTGATAAAATGCCACCATGCCGACAAACTCCTGCAGGCCACGCACCGAGGATGGACGGGGAAACCGGCGGATGGCATCTACTTTGTCCGGCAGGGGAACCGCTCCTTGCGAGGACACACGGTGGCCGAGAAAGTCGATTGTGGCCACACCAAAGCGGCACTTGGCGAGGTTTATGGCCAACCCGTGTTCGCTGAGCCGCTGGAAAAGCTGCCGGAGGTGGGCACAGTGCTCCTGCCGCGAGCGGCTGGCTACCAACATGTCGTCAAGGTAGACAAATAGGAAATCCAGCCCGCGACACACGCCGTTCATTAACCGCTGAAATGACTGCGCGGCGTTCTTGAGGCCGAACGGCATCCGTACGAACTCGTAGAGTCCGAACGGCGTGATGATTGCCGTCTTGGGTACATCCTCCGGGTGGACCGGGATCTGGTTGTAACCTCGCACCAGATCCACCTTTGAAAATATCGTGGCCCCAGCCAAATGGGCGTTGAAGTCCTGGATGTGGGGCATGGGGTATCGGTCCTCGGCGGTAGCGACGTTCAGCCGCCGATAATCCCCGCAAGGCCTCCAGGGGACCATGTGGAGTGGAGATGCCCATGGGCTGTTGGAAGGGCGGACGATCCCCAAGGACTCCATCGTGCGGAACTCCTGTCGTGCCAGGCGTAGTTTCTCAGGCGGGAGTCGGCGTGCTCGTGCGTGGAGGGGTGGGCCGGTAGTTGTGATATAATGGTACACCCCATGCTTGGGGGTCGACGACCGGAATTGCGGGGCCATAATATCCGGAAAGTCCGCCAGCACCCGAGCGAAATGGGAGTCACGGACGACAGCGGGCGTATAATGGGGTCATTCAGCCGCAACGCGATGGGCTCCATCGTGGCGGAGTGGACCAAGCGCTGCTGCCTGACGTCCACGAGGAGAGAATGCGCCCGCAGAAAATCGGCCCCGAGCAACGGCTGGGAGACGTCGGCGATCGTAAACAGCCACGTAAAATGACTGGCGCCGAAAACGATGTGGACCGTGCGGACGCCATATGTTTGAATAATGCTCCCATTTGCCGCGGTGAGGATGGGCCCCCGCTTCCCAGAACGAATGTCCAGCGGCGAAGGGGGCAGGACGCTCAGCTCCGCCCCGGTATCCACGAGGAAGCGGCTCCCGGACCGCCGATCCCAGGCGAAGAGGCGGTGAATCTGGCCGGCCACCGCAGGGACTATTGGTAGCCGGCCCGGGCGTTTCCGGAAATGTGCACGGCTGGCGGCATTGTCGGGCTGCCGCACCCCAGCGCTGGTGGTAATAACACCAGTACCTCTTGCTGGTGCTGGCTGGAGCCTGCTGGTGTGGGACTGCAGGTGCACAACCCGCAATGGCCACCGGGGGCGATCTCGCAGGCCTCCGGGACGTAGCTGTCACTCCTTCCACAGCTCCCCCGCCCGACCGGAGAAAATCGGGCGCTTCTCGAGTGACGTTAAGCGCACTGACGTCATCACGGCGCGCCGCCCACAGCGCGTCCGCGCGCCTGCCGAGGGCCCGGGTGTCTGCAAAGGAGGCGTCGGTGAGCTGCAGGCGAATGTCGGCCGGCAGCAGGTGCAGGTAAGTATACTCGAACATCAGGCACGGTCTGTGCCCGTCGAGCAGCGCGACCATCTCCTTCAGGAGGCTAGATGGGCGCCGGTCACCGAGGCCTGGCATGTGGAGGAGCCTTTCGGCCCGCTCCATTCGGGTTAGCCCGTAGGTTTGGAGCAGCAGCTCCTTAAGGGCTTCATATTTACCGTCGGCCGGTGGGTCCTGGAGGAACTCCGTTACCTCTTCGGCCGTGTCCTGGTCAAGGGCTCCCACCAGGTGGAAAACCCGGGTGTTATCCACTGTGATGCCCTGCAGCTGGAACTGGGCCTCCGCTTGGTAAAACCAAACGCGAGCCCGGGTGGTCCAGAAGGTCGGGAGCTTGATTCCTACCGCGTCGACAGCTGGGGCCTGGTCGGCCTGCGAGCCGGACGGGCGGTCGGCTTTTGCTTTTGTGCCCATCCTAATGAATGGACCGTCGAGGTCACCAATGTAGCGCATCGATAAAGGCAAGGAGCCAGGTATTTCGGGAAGGTATATTTATTGTATCGTGGGTCTCAGACGGGTCTAGTCTGCCGGGATGGCTTGGCGCCCAAACCTTGTCCTTATATACCTGAGTCCAGGACCGCCTCCCGGGACTGGTCCATTCCCGTGCCGAGGGGTCGGTAGTCGTATGGCCCGACCTTTGGGAGCCGCCACAACCCATTCCTTCTATCCAGAGATGTTGCCTGTTCCACTGACTTACTCCAGCATTTTGTGTCTACCTTCGGTGTTAAGCGGCATCTGCAGTTCCCACACACTTTCAATACAAACTCTCTTATGATGGGGGGAAGAGGAGGGGTGGGGAGGAGAGAAAATCAAATGAAATACACCATATACACTAAATCTAAAGCAAGGGCTTTCAAAAACTGAGCTCATGCTACAAAGACACTCTGCATACAAATTAATTAATTCCTTGTCCTTTTATACTGTGCCACAGCACACAATTACAAAACATGAACAACTCAATTTATAAATTGGAATTAGTTGATTTTAGGAAATAGGGGACAAAAGAGCATACCAAACGGTAGCATTTTAAAAAAGTAGTACGAAATTCTTAAAGCATCTTTTTCCATTGTCATGATTCTTCAGTCGGTTTAAAGGACATATATCATCAAATAATTGTTTCACCCTGAAGTGCTTTTCTAACTGCTACTTTAGTTTTTAGTTTAGTTTAATTGAGATACAGCACGGAAACAGGCCCTTCGATTCCACGCCGCCCAGCGATCCCGGCACATTAACACTATTCAACACACACTAGGGACAATTTTTACATTTACCAAGCCAATTTACCTACAAACCTGTACGTCTTTGGAGTGTGGGAGGAAACCGAAGATCTCGGAGAAAACCCACGCAGGTCACGGGGAGAACGTACAAACTCCGTACAGACGGCGCCCGTAGTCGGGATCGAACCCGGGTCCCTGGCGCTGCATTCGCTGTAAGGCAGCAACTCTACCGCTGTGCCGCCCCTCATGGTTTTTTTTTAGAAAACACAGTAAAAAATGCTTACCAATGCTAACTTAATATTCTTCATTCAGCTACTGAAATACCTTCCAGATAACCAAACTCTTTTGAAGTTACTTTGGAAACACTTGAAAGTGTTGACGTGTGAAAGTCGTAAAGACTTACCTTGAGTGTCTGTTCAGTGGTGTCTTGATCCTTTTTAAAATGTGGACTATTTTTATCAACCTGCAACAATACATTTTGATTATTTAGCTTAACTTCATGACAGATATAAATTATCAGCAAATTCTGTTTTACTATACGATGCGATAGAACTTTATTCATCCCGAGGGAAATTGGTCTGCCAACAGTCCTAACGCACAACAAGGTACACGAACACTTGAAATTAAAATTAAATTAAAAGTGAAAAAGTGTAAAAATAAGAAAAAGACAAGTGACTGTTGGCTGGCTGCCGTGTGCACAGCACCTTAACCGGAACAAACAAACAAACAAAAGCAGGCTAATCCCCTGGGCAGAGGATTCTAAAGCTAGTGTGCCCCCTCCCCACACCAGATCCCCCTTTGCTCTCCCACCGTCCCTCACGACGGTCTCCCCACGCTGAGTCTCCATTGTTGATCACAGCGATCTCCCCACGCCGGGTCCCCATTGACTTCCCCTCCCCCCCCCTTCATGCTCATCGACCACTGTTCGTGCATCATAAACATTGGCAAGACCTACATTTATCGCCCAATCACCAACAAAAATGAGCTTAATTACAATGACATTATTTCAAAGAGCAGTAAAAGATCAATGGTCTAGTTCTGGAGCTGTCTTGGCCTGGACAGTTACAAATGGACTTTACTACTTGTCAGTATGAGGTGGTATGAAGTACAAGTACTTTGTGAGAATATTAAAGGTAGGACGCACGCTATGACACACAGCTGGACAAACTTGGATTGTTTTCTCTGGAATGCCAGAGGTTGAGGGGAGACCTGATAGAAGTATTTAAAATTATGAGTGGCACAGATATCGTAGACAGTCAGAACCTTTTTTCCCCATGGTGGAAATGTCAAAGACTAGAAAGCATGGCTTTAAGGCGAGATGGGTAAAGTTTAAAGGAGATGTGCAGGGCATTTTCTTTTTTTACACAGAGTGATGAGTGCCTGGAACATACTGTCTGAGGTGGTACAGGAGGCAGATGCAATAGTGTGTTTAAGCAGCTTTTAGATAGGCACATGGATATGCTGGGAATGGAGCGATATGAACCACGTACAGGCAGCTGAGATGAGTTTATTTTGGCATTGTGTTCAACACAAACATTGTGGGCCGAAGGCCCTGTTCTCATACAGTATTTCTCCATGTTGGATATTCTGTGGATGGTGGAACCCCAGAGTGTACTGTGGAAGGTTGGAAGGTCGGGAGCTTGGCGTAAGAGTTCAAGGATCCATCGAGGTGGTTTTATAATTGTAACTGTATTTAATTTATTAGCCAAGTGTGAAAAAACATACAAGGAATTTGATTTGCCATACAGTCATGCACGGGTAGATAAGATGAAGAAAGATGACCAAATACTGTAAGAGTAGTGAAATCATGTTAAATATCTATGAAACATCTATATACTAAAATGCTCTTTTGTTCGTTTGTTTGTTCCTGAACTACAGCCAAAACGGTACATGACAGCACGACAATTTTAGGCCCACCTTACTCACCGTCGTCCTTTTGGTGCTAATGGAAGAAGTTTCATTGAAATCGGTGTTATATTTTTTAAGTTATTCACATTTTAAAGTTTAAATTTATCTCCTAGGGAGGGAGGGAGGGAGGGAGGGGGGGAGGGAGGGAGGGAGGGGGTGGAGAGAGGGGGAGGGAGGGGGTGGAGAGAGGGGGAGGGAGGGAGGGAGGAGGGAGGAGGGATGATAAGGGGGGATGAGGGGGATGGAGTGGGGGGGAGGGAAAGGGGGAGGGGTGGGGAGGGGGAGGGGGGGGCTTGGAGAGAGTGCTGCACCAATGCAGGAGAGGTTTGGGCCCAACAGGTCCACTTGGTTTAGTGGTTTTATAAAGGTTTAGAGGGGTATGGGCCAAACGCAGGCAGGTGTAGACTAGTGTAGACAGGGCATCTTGGAGTGTAGGCAAGTTGGGCCAAGGGGCCTGTTTCCCTGCTGTCTGGCTGCATGACATTGGTCTGGCCATGGCTAGAGTACCACATGCAGTTCTGGTTGCCACGTTAGAGAAAGGAAGTGCTTGCATGGAGGGTGACAGAGGAAATTCACCGCAATGTTGCCTGGGATGGGTCATAGAAACATAGACATAGAAAATAGGTGCAGGAGTAGGCCATTCGGCCCTTCGAGCCTGCACCGCCATTCAATATGATCATGGCTGAGGAGAGATTTCATTTCATTTCCTCGTCATTTCAGCTACGAGGAGAGATCGGACTGGTATGGTTTGTATTCCTTGATGTGAAGGCTTCTCAGGAGAGACCCAACTGAAATGCATGAAATTCCGAGTGGCACAGGCAGCAACAAACTGGTCCCCATGGCAAAGGAGTCTGAAAACTAGTTAGCATTGATTTAATCTGAGAGCAGGAGATTGAGAGGGGAACTGAGGACAATTTCTCCACCCAGAGCTTGGTTTGGATCGGGACACACTGCTTGAGTGGGTGGCAGAAACAGTTACTCCCACAACAATTAGCTAACAATAAGACAAGCAATTGAATTGTTAAGGAATTGATGGGTCAGATGCTGGCAGGTGAATTTAATACATATGGGTGCTTCATGGTCAACATGGACAAGGTGGATGGAACATCTGTTTCTCATTGTACGACTCCATAACCTCTGGTTTACTAGGCAAAATCAATGTCACTAATTGCTTCTATGACATCTAAAAATACTTGCAAGTGAATGAAACGTCTGATTTATCCCAAGGATACATTTAATGGAAGATTAATAACCGACCTTAATGTATTCCACTTTCAGAAGATCCGAACCAATGGGATCTACGCAACTGATCAAATGAAGCTTCTGATTTTGGTCATCTGAGGGACACAAAACCATCACGTACAATTTTAATGAGTCCTGCTTTAATAGACCAATTTAAAATATCACAATAAGGCAAAGGCAATCGCAAAATCTCAACGCAAAATAATTCCTCCGCGTCTTAGGTAAAATTTAAAATTACAATAGTTCTTAATAAGCCAATTTTTAAAAATATATGACAGATACAACAAGGAAATAGGCATTTCAGTCCATCACGATCATGACCACGGATCAAACGTTCACACTGGTTCGATATTATGCCATGTTCTCATGCACTCCTCTCAGACCAGGGACAATTTACAGAGGCCACTTGACCAACAACTCGCACAAACTGGGACGTGTGAAGAAACCAGAACACCAAGGAGATGGTCACCAATCCCTCCCACTGCACCTGTGGCGTGACCACCTGACTAAATATACTATTTGCAACATATCCCACAGCCTCGCTGCTCCTTTGCAAATTCCGTCGCAAGTCCAGCTGTTTTACAGTTTGCCCGGACATTTAGCTAAATCAGCAGAAATATTGGATAGTGTAGTAAGGAACTGCAGATGCTGGTCTAAACCAAAGATAGACACAAAAAGCTAGAGTAACTCAGCGGGTCAGGCAGCATCTCTGGAGAAAAGGAGTAGGTGACCTTTCGGGTCGAGACCCTTCTTCAGACAGAGAGTCAGGGGAGTGGGAAACGAGAGATGTCGAGAGATACAGAACAAATGAATGAAAGATATGCAAAAAAGTAACAATGATAAAGGAAACAGGCCATTATTAGCTGTGGCCTAGGTGAGAACAAGTACAGACAAAGAGACTCAACAAGGCGACTTTGAAGCTGGTGTGACTTGAGCGGGGGGGGGAGATGGAGAGAGAGGGAACGGAAGGGTTACTTGAAGTTAGAGAAATCAATATTCATTCTGCTGGGTGGTAATCAGGGTTGCAAGATATTGGATATATATATCCCTGATGTTGCACATCCTGCAAGAGCAACGTACAACTGCCATACTCTTTATACCACTCAAAGACAAAAAAGAGATAGAGAAAGATAGAGCAAAGGGAAATCATGACATAGTCTTCAAAGAGCACTTTGTGAAATGTATGAACTATTTCTTTATTCCCCAATATTTTGTCCTCTGGCAGTGCTGTTCTGATGCACAAGTCAAAATTAAAAGACACAGTCAGAATTTCTTTTCCTTTGATTTTCAACATAAAGCCAGATCACAATCTTCATTTGGAACCAAACCTTGACAATCAATTAAGACCAAAAAAAAATCAGCAATGTGAATAATTAATACTATGGTTCGTGGCTCGGTTTGACCATTTGCAAATATTTTAAGAGCCAAAGTACATACCAGGAACTTCACAGTAATCACAATTGATTTTTTTGAGATATGATGTGGACGTTAAGTCAAATGTTCTCATGTTCACTTCTGTACCCAGCTGCGACACGCTGAAAACAAGCAGCGGCTTGTCCTGGCTGTCTTGTCGTGAAAGTTCAATGACAACCTACAAACACGATACAAAAGGAGTGCCCATTATTGAATATCTGAACATAATGTAACACAAATCACCCACTCGCTACCTTAGGTGAAGCAACACATAGAGACCGCAAAGATAAGTAATTTAAAATCAAAGAACCGCAAATGCTGGAAATCTGAAATAAAAACAAAAAGCAATCAAGGTACTCAGCAGGTACATGGAGACATAGAGAGATATACATCCACGGGACCTAACATCGCCCGGCGCGGCTCGGCCGCGGGACTTAGCTGCGCACGGCTCGGCCGCGGGGCCTTCCATCGCCCGGCTCGGCCGCGAGACGTTTCAGCGCCCGGTGCGACTCGGCCGCGGGCCATCCCCTTGCGGGGACTGTGCGGGTCGGTCGGAGACGAGCTGTCTGTCCGTGGGCGTGGGGAAGAGAGTGGAAGTTTTGTTGCCTCCATCACAGTGAAGGGGTGTTTGGAGTCACTGTGATGGATGTTTGTGTTGGGGTCATGTGTCTTGTGTTCTTTTTCTTTTTTGTGTGACTGCTATGTGGTTTCGTTCGGTACCTTGGTACCGAATGACAAATAAAACTCTGTTGAACAGACATAGAGACATAGAGACATAGATTCAGGAGGAGCCATTTGGCCCTTCGAGCCAGCACCGCCATTCATTGTGATCATGGCTGATCATCCACAATCAGTAACCCATGCATGCCTTCTCCCAATATCCCTTGATTCAACTAGTCCCTAGAGCTCTATCTAACTCTCTTTTAAATTGATCAAGTGAATTGGCCTCCACTGCCTTCTGTGGCAGAGAATTCCACAAATCCACAACTCTTTGGGTGAAAAAGTTTTTTCTCATCTCAGTTTTAAATGACTTCCCCTTTATTCTTAGACTGTGGCCCCTGGTTCTGGACTCCCCCAACATTGGGAACATTTTTCCTGCATCTTGCTTGTCCAGTCCTTTCATAATTTAATACGTTTCTATATCCTTCTAAATTCTCTCATCCTTCTAAATTCCAGTGAATAAAAGCCCAGTCTTTCCAATCTTTCCTCATATGACAGTCCCTCCATCCCAGGGATTAACCTCGTGAACCTATGCTGCACTGCCTCAAGAGCAAGGATGTCCTTCCGCAAATTAGGAGACCAAAACTGCACACAATACTCCAGATGTGGTCTCACCGGAGCCCTATACAACTGCAGAAGAACCTCTACTCCTACACTCTAATCCTCGCCTTATGAAGGCCATCATGCCATTAGCTTTCTTCACTGCCTGCTGTACCTGCATGTTTACTTTTAGTGACTGGTGAACAAGGTCTCCTAGGTCTCGTTACACTACCCCTTTACCTAATCTGACACCATTGAGATAATAATCTGCCTCTTTGTTTTTGCCGCCAAAGTGGATAACGTCACATTTATCTACATTATACTGCATCTGCCATGCATCTGCCCACTTATTCAACCTGTCCAAGTCACCCTGCAACCTCCTAACATTCTCTTTGCAGTTCACACTGCCACCCAGCTTTGTGTCATCTGCAAACTTGCTGGTGTTACATCTAATTCCATCATCCAATTCATCAATATATATTGTAAATAGTTGCGGCCCCAACAACGAGCCTTGCGGCACTCCACTCGCCACTGCCTGCCATTCTGAAAAGGACCAGTTTATTCCTAGTCTTTGCTTCCTGTCTGCCAACCAATTTTCCATCCATGTCAATACCCTACCCCCAATACCATGTGCTCTAATTTTGTCCACCAATCTCCTGTGTGGGGCCTTATCAAAGGCTTTTGGAAAATCTAGATACACTACATCCACTGGCTCTCCTTCATCCATTTTACTTGTCACATCCTCAAAAAATTCCAGAAGATTAGTCAAGCATAATTTCCCTTTCATAAATCCATGCTGACTTGGACTTATCCTTTTACTGCTATCCAAATGCACCGTTATTACCTCTTTAATAATTGACTCCAGCATCTTCCCCACCACCAGTCAGGCTAATTGGTCTTTCTCTCTCGCTCCTTTCTTGAAAAGCAGGATAACATTAGCTATCCTCCAATCCACAGGAACTGATCCTGAATCTATAGAACTTTGGAAAATGATCACCAATGCGTCCACAATTTCTTGAACCACCTCCTTAAGTACCCTGGGATGCAGACCATCAGGCCCTGGGGATTTATCATCCTTCAGTTCCATCAGTCTACCCAATACTATTTCTCACCTAATGCAAATTTCTTTCATGATCCCTTGATCCTCTGCCCTCAAGTACATCTGGGAGATTGTTTGTGTCTTCCTTAGCTGTAGATCAAGTTGAACCAAAGTACCTGTTCAACTCTTCTGCCATTTCCTTGTTACCCAAAATAATTTTGCCTGTTTCTGCCTTCAAGGGACCCACATTTATCTTTACTAATCTTTTTCTCTTAACATACCTAAAGAAGCTTTTACTATCCTTCTTTCTATTCTTAGCCAGCTTACCCTCGTACTTCATCTTTTCAGCCCGTATTGCCCTTTTTGTTACCTTCTGTTGTCCTTTGAAAGTTTCCCAATCCTCTGGCTTCCCGCCACTCTTTGCTACGTTATACATCTTTTCATTTAGTTTTATTCCATCCCTAACTTCCCTTGTCAGCCACAGTTGCCTCTCGCTCCCCTTAGCATATTTCTTCCTCTTTGGAATGAAATGATCCTGCATCTTTTGGATTATCCCCAGAAATTCCTGCCATTGCTGTTCCACCGTCATTCCTGCGAGGATCCTTTTCCAGTCGACCTTGGCCAGCTCCTCTCTCATGCCTTCAGAGTCCCCTTTGTTCAACTGCAACACTAACACTTCTGATTTAACCGTCTCCCTCTCCAATTGCAGATTAAAACTTATCATATTATGGTCACTACCTCCTAGCGGTTCCTTTACCTTGAATTCCCTTATTAAATCTGGTTCATTGGACAACACTAAATCCAGAATTGCCTTTTCTCTGGTAGGCTCCATTACAAGCTGCTCTAAGAACCCATCTCAGAGACACTCTAAACTCCCTTTCTTGGGGTCCAGAACCAACCTGATTTTCCCAGTCTACCTGCATATTGAAATCTCCCACAACCACAGTGACATTACCTTTGTTACATGCCAATTTTAACTCCTGCTGCAACTTACACCCTATATTCCTTTATCATCGTTACTTTGCTGCATATCTTTCATTCATTGTTCTTTATCTCTCCACATCGTCTATATCTCGCATTTCCCTTATCCCTAACCAGTCTGAAGAAGGGTCTCAACCCGAAATGTCACCCATTCCTTCTCTCCAGAGATGCTGCCTGACCCGCTTAGTTACTCCAGCTTTTTGTGTCTATCTTTGGTTTAAACCAGCATCTGCAGTTCCTTTTTATACTGTACTGTTCTATGTTCTATATGGAATTAGCATGGATGGACAAGAAGGCTGGCAGTGTCATGGTGGCTGGATGGCCTGTGACTGTGATGTACAAATCTAAGATTCAGTCAAAACCAGTCCAAACTCTAAAACAGAAATCCATCATAATGAAAAAATACACTTTTATACAAAAGGAGAATTATTGATGAAGAGCACAAACCAATAGGCAACATATTAAAATTATTTTTACCTCCTTAACTTCAAACTTCAGCTGTAGATCTGTGAGCTCCTCGCTCGGAGTTTGGTTGTCTTCTGGCTGGGCTTCATCAGCCACTGCAGCTCGACGTGGCACATCAGCCCCTTCCGTCACATCACTGAATTCCTCTTCAGATCCAAGTGAACCTAAGGATGACCAAGATCATGAAGGAAAGTCAACAGGATACTGCAAATGTATTGAACTGGCTTTCTTTCGTTGACACCATGCAGCGTGTATTATTAATGCTGTCTCAAACTTGGCAAAAATACATACAGTTGCCTGCTGCAGGGATGGAATCAGCAAAGCACTCACTAGATCTATTCCTGTGCCCCAACCAAAATTAAATCAAGTCAATCAGCGGGCCAGGGCACTCCCAGCAAGCAGGGCTAACTCGCCCACCGCGGACCGATGATGGAGCTTTCGTCTGCTGCAGGATGATAATGGAGGCCCGGTAGGCCCGGCTCAAGCACGGCACTCCGAATCAGCCCCGAGCCACCAGCATCGTTGGGAATCGTGCCACTGAGAGCGAGGAGGGACAGAGTGATGCGGCACAGTGGCGCAGCAGTAGAGTTGCTGCCTTACAACGAATGCAGCGCCGGAGACCCGGCTTCAATCCCGACTACAGGCGCTGTCTGTACAGAGTTTGTACGCTCTCCCCGTGACCTGCGTGGGTTTTCTCCGAGATCTTCGGTTTCCTCCCACACTCCAAAGACGTACAAGTGTTTAGGTTAATTGGCTTGCTAAATGTAAAAACTGTCCCTAGTGGGTAAAGGATAGTGTGAGTGTGCGGGGATCGCTGGTCGGCGCGGGCCCGGTGGGCCAAATGGGCTGTTTCCACGCTGTATCTCTAAACTAACTAAACTAAAGTGAGGTGGACCGGCAATAGCAGAGGGCCACCAAGAACAAAGGGGGAACTAGCGGGGGGGGGGGGGGGGGGTGGGTTTGGGTCATCTGCTGCCACGTGCAGCGGCAGGCAGTAGATCGCACTGTTCGGTACGTTTGTAACTTTGTCAGCGGTGCCACTTGTGTATTGCCTAGGTTTTCTGCAAAACAACGCTTTTCAATGTGCCTAGGTACCGCAGGTACATGTGACAATAAAGTGTGAATGAAGTATCATTCATTCATTCACGGTGAGGTACAGGCACACTGAAACTCTTGTTTCTAATTCAAGATGGCGACGGCGGACACAGGATAAGATCGGTGCCAGTGAGGGGGTTGGGGTCTCACCATGTGACACCCCTCACACCCACCTCTCCACATTTCGCCAAGGAGACCAAGCTCAGGAACACCAACCCCACACCTGAGCAGGGCAGGCCACCGTGTGGGGAAACCCAAGGGCTTTAATTATTTTGCCTTTAATTACACATTGCTGTTTTAGCAACATTGAATTGTATGCATTCCAATCCATTTTTTTAGGTAACCTTTGAGTAGTTTTAAGTGTTTCTGTTAAGCAGGCACACAAGTTCAGTTAAAGAGTCCTTCGTAGCCTTCAGCAGACAAGATATTGAAGTTTGTCAGGGCAGTTGGGGAATGGGATTCCAGCAAGTCATTTTATAAATTGTTCATCTCATGTTTGTCACTCTTGCAGGAAGAACAGAATGTTAAAGTCCAGCCCAAGAGAACTTCCTCAAGGTGCAAATATGCATCATTGAAGGACAAAGATTGCAAATATTTATCAGTGGAGTAATCAGCGGGTAACTCAGTCTGAAGAAGGGTAGAAGGGTCTCAACCCGAAACGTCACCCATTCCTTCTCTCCAGAGATGCTGCCTGACACGCCGTGTTACTCCAGCATTTTGTGACTATCTTTGGTTTAAACCAACATCTGCAGTTCTTTCCTACAATATTTATCAGTGTCTTAACTTTACATTTAGATGTACAAGATCCTGTTTTACAACATTCTTCACCCTTGACAGTCACAGTAATGCAGCATTCTCAAATCTCAGTGATCCTTCCCAGTTTTACCACCTAATAATGCAAGGTACAGTGAGAATTAAACCCCTGTCCCACTTAGGCGATGTTTTAGGCGACTACAGGCGACTAGGCCGTGGCCACACGGTCCCTGGGGTGTCGCCTGTACGGCCGTGAGTCGTCTCCAAAGAGTCGTAGCGTTTTTCTGGTCGCCGCTGTATTTTGAAATGTTTAAACATTTTCGGCGACTGTTGGTTTGACGCCAATGATCATGACTTCACGTCTCCTGTCGCCAGGTGATTATGGTTGTCGACGGTGCTGACTTCGGTGAATTCCAAATGTGAACTTGATCTGATCACCCATCAGTGTAATGTGTCCATAAATGATGTTAAGTTTTGTATGTTTTTGCACTTGTATTCTGTTTAAAGTTTGAATTTTAAAGTTTGAAGTTTATTGAAATTTATTGAAGTTTATTACAATATTTTTGTACGCACTGTTGTATGTTCTTATCAACCTTTTAAAAAATTTTGTTTGTTTCAATATCAATAAAGGAAATTCTTGACATTTTGATGGAAAATTGTGTGAAGTTATTGTATTTCAGAGTCGTTTCTCATGGCATCACTTTCAAATAGTCATGATGCAGAATGATTGTCCACCGTACACCTACCGTACATCCTCTTTTATAGGGAAAGTGGGTGAAACATGAATTGGCATCAGTTGTCTTCAGTCTACAGGGTCGTAGCTTGTCGTAGCTTGTCGCGGGTGGACGTAGGTTGACTTCGGTTGTCGTAGGTTGTCGCCTCTGTGGTGGTAGGTTGTCGTAGGTGCGGTCGTAGGTGGACGTCCTACTTGCAACGATTGGGTCGCCGGTTGTCGGTAGCTTGCCGTAGCTTGACGTCGACTAGGTGGTAGGTTGTTGTAGCTTGTCGTAGACATTGTCATAGGGGGGTCCAGTCACCGTTTTTTCGGCGACCTGCTACAACTATGACAGTCGCCGGCAGTCGCCTAAAAAATCGCCTAAGTGGGACAGGCCCTTTAAACTCATTTTACTGCTTTTGTGCTTAGATCATTTAAAGAAGGTACTTAATCTAAAATTTAGATTTGAAGGATGCATTACTTTAAAAAATCAAAGCAATTTACATCTGTTATACAGCTTTAAAAGGATCTTAGGTCAAAACAGACACCAGACTTACTTGATTCTTCCAATGCTGCTGTTGAACCAATGACTACGAGATGTGGGTCAAACACCTCTACTGGTCTTACACGCACCATCTACCAGACAGAAAGAAAACCTGAATTACTCCAGCACTTTGTATCTTCAAACAGCATCTGCAGTTCCTTTCTGTACAGCTTTTCACTGTACCTCAGTAAACATGACAATAAACTAAACTTTGCAGGTCAGGTGGCATCTCTCAAGGATAGGTGGCGTTTCTTTAGTCAACCTGAAGAACACCGAAACATCACCTTTCCTTTTCTCCAGAGTTGCTGCCTACTCACTGAGTTAGTCCAGTGCTTTGTGTCTATCTATGTTTGGTTTATGGGTATTGATTGAAATGCAATTGCATTGATGACTACCTGCTGGGCAAATATAACAAAAGATCCAATATTCAATCAATTTCAGTTCCTATTAAATCCATCTCAATTCCTCATGTTTTGCCTTCATGGAGGCTGGTTCCCTTGTATCACTTCATGCATAGAGTGAATATCAACCAGTATTCATTAGATTTAAAGAACATTTTAAAAAAGTTGACTTTTTTTTTTGCAATACTTATCAATTCAATGCATTGAATTGAATTAAATAAATGGTAAAATGTGTTCAGAAATCAAGACGCTGTAGAAATAAGACATAAGAACTGACGATACTCAGCAGGTCAGGCAGCATCCATGGAGATACAAAAATAGTTACTATTAATGTAAAATGAATTATTTGAAGAGAATTATCGGAAATTTATTCTGAAAATTATCTGAAATAATTATTTTTGAGACAAATAGGAAATAAGGTTACTAACCCAGAGTATCAAATTACACAAATGTCACTTTTAAGTTTTCAGTCGTACATGAATGAAATAGGCACACAGTCCGTTTATCATGACATACACCTTAAGCTTATCATTAATGCAGGCGGTGGGTGGGGGGGGGGGTCTAGTTGACCAAAATCTCTGAGGTGCTTCATGATCAAGATGCAAGGGGCATAAACTACGCAGCCACACTGTGGTGCACGGAAACATTTAGGTTAATGTTTAAAATGGAATTAATCAATTATTGTTCCTATTAGCAGTCCTGTGACAATGACAACGTGCCAATACATGGAATTTTGAAGCTTCAACGATACTTGGTCTCAATTTAAGACAAGACTTGAAACCAGTCTAATGTCAGGTATTTAAGTTCATGGTTCCCATACAAATTGCTCACATAATGAACTTTTGCCCTGAAGGATCGTATCACAAGCATTTCCACTGGCTCACCCTACTGTTAACAATGGCAGTGAACGGTGCTGTTAACATGGACTGTTAACAATGGCAGTGAACGGTGACTAACCAGCCTTACAAATATATACAAGGGCCTGCAACCTGAAACATTAGCTTTGTTTCTTTCTGCAGATGTGACTGGACCTGGTGAGAATTTCCAGCATTTTTTGCTTTCAATGTACAGGAGAAATATTTATCCCTGGTAACAATGGGGATTCCATAATGAGCAAAACTGCAATCATCGTGCCAAGGGTGGAACGGTGGCACAGCGGTAGAGAAGCTGCCTTACAGCTTTTGAGATCTGGGTTCGATCCTGACTATGGGTGCTGTCTGTACGGAGTTTGTACGTTCTCCCTGTGGGTTTTCTCCAAGATCGGGGTTCATTGGTCAGTGCGGACTCCGTTGGCTGAAGGACCTGTTTCCGCACTGTGTCTCTAAATTAAACTAAAATTGCCAGCAGACAAGAAAAGCTTCCCTCAGAGACTGCAGAACTCCATGGGAAGAATCATGCCATTTGAAATGGACATTTTCCAACAGCATAACATGGTGGTATCAGAGAGAATGCAGTACATTGGAAAGTATCCACAACTTGGTGAGTATCAGACATGCAGTACATTGGAAAGTATTCACAACATGGTGGTATCAGAGAGAATGCAGTACATTGGCAAGTATCCACAACATGGTGGTATCCGAGACATGCAGCACATTGGAAAGTATCAGGCATCACACTGACCTTTGGCCTGACAGGCGAGCTGGTGGATGACAAAGTCGGGGGAAGGGGAATACTATTGGCAAGTTGACAAACACTTTGCAGTTTTTGATCAGACATTTTGATGTGGACCAAGGGGAGTTCCCCCGATACTTTAAACCTGGAAAAGAATCACTTCAGTGAAACAATCCGCGACATTCAAAATCACCATTGCTATCATTGATTGTACATTCCATAACGTCGAATAGTACAGCACAGGAACAGGCCCTTCAGCCCACAATGTCTGTGCCAAACACAATGCCACGATAAACTAATCTCCTCAACCTGCATATGATTAATATCCCTCCATTCCCTGCATATCCATGTGCCAACTAAAAGCCTCGTAAACTGCATACCACCCCTGGCAGTGCATTCCAGGCACCCAGCACTCTGTCTAATTAAAAACCTGCACCGCACATATCCTTTGAACATTGTCCCTCTCACCTTAAAGCTATGCCCTCTAGTCTTGGACATTTCCACGGTGGGAAAAGACGTTCTGACTGTCTAACCTATCTATGCCTCTCATCATTTTTGTATACCTCCTATAACACCAGAATTAAGAGCAGCCCAGTGGCGCAGCGGTAGAGTTCCTGCCTTACAGCACCAGAGGTCTGGATTTGATCCTGACTATACAGAGTTTGTACGTTCTCTCTGCGACCAAGTGGGTTTTCTCTGGGCGCTCCGGTTTCCTTCTACACTCCAAAGACGTACACATTAGTAGGTTAAGGTTAATTTGACTTCGGTAAAATTGTAAATTGTCCCTAGTGTGTAGGATAGTGCAAGTGTACGGGGATCACTGGTTGGCACCGACTCGGTAGGCCGAAGGGCCTGTTTCCACGTTGCATCTCTAAAGTAACGTTTAAATTATTTAATCAGCGGAATTCAAATTCCAGTGGAATTGGAACTCATTTTCAGAACAGTCACCCACACTTATGTCCTGATGGAGCCCCACCCCCACCACTCCCTCGGCATTGCACCAGAGTTTCCGTTTCCATCTACACGTGCACTCAATGTGATTTGAACCCAACTGAGCCACATCAAGCCACGACTTATGATTTCATGACTCTAATTCTATAACAATTAGTTTCGTTTTGTTTAGTTTAGAGATACAGCATGGATATCGGCCCTTTGGCCCACCGACTAGCGAGTCCCGCACACTAACACACTAAGGACAATTCACAATTATGCCAAGCCAATTAACCTACAAACCTGTACGTCTTTGGAGTGTGGGAGGAAACCTGAGCTCCTGGAGAAAACCCACAGGTCGCAGAGAGAATGTTCAAACTCCATACAAACAAGCACCCATAGTCAGGATGGAACCCACATCTCTGGCGCTGTAAGGCAGCAACTCTACCGCTCTGCCGGCCTAGATAAATGTTCTGAAATTTCTTTTTGTGTTAGCGACTACTTATAGCAAATATCCATTCCCTGACAATTGCAAATCAGTGTGATTCTTCTTGCATAAATGAGTAAGAGATTTAAGTATTTTTATCCATCAAATATGATTTTATTTCATTTGTACAATAATATTAAAGATACAAAGCAAAATCAGGTCAAATTTGGGCAGCTGCCATTTGGCATCATGGGCATTTGGCAATTTCACAAGAGGGCCCTGATGTTGCTACTTCTACATGTTGGGGACACTGAAACAGAAACTATTAAACATGCAAGAATGTGGACCTTGCTTTGCGGAAATTCAATATTCGCCAAAAGGAAGTTAAAATCAGCCGTATAACAAACATAAGATAGACACAAAGTGCTGGAGTTACTCAATGGGTCAGTCAGCCTCTCTGGAGAAAAAGGATGGGTGACGTTTCGGGTTGGTTTGAAGAAGGGTCCCGATCCAAAATGTCACCCATCCTTTTTCTCCACAGATGCTGCCTGACACGCTGAGTTACTCCAGCACTTTGTGTCTATCTTCGGTGTAAACCAGCATCTGCAGTTCCTTTCTGCACTGTACAGCAAACATACTTGGGTATTCTGCTGTCTTTCTCCACGATGGCTCTGGAAAGCTGCACCTTGACATCCAGCGGTTGCAGTATGTGCTGAGAGGAGGAGACTTGCTTGCGAGCAGACTTCCAATCTTGACCTGAACAAGTTGAAGTGATTTTTTTTGTTAATACTAACTTTTGAAATGACAATTGCTTTTGAAAAATCAAAACAGAGACAATTCCATTAAATTCTCTCTAACCCCATTATCAAGAAATTTTTATTGCATATTTCTACATCAAAAGATGACATTTCAAAGTACTTCACTGATTGTGAAGACCTTTAGAAGTTCAAGGTTGCACAAGGTGCTGTGTAAATATATATCTTTTCCTTTTATTGCATCACATGATCCTTGTGCATCCAGTTATTTTTCTTTTCCAAATGAAAACACAAAGAAATCTGATTGCTATGCATCACCGTATAGCTTCTACCGCAACCGATTACCATAAAATCTATTCAAATCTTCAAATAAAAAGCACTCACTGCATACTAGATTATGCCCGATTGATATCCGCAGATTATTGGTTAGCAGTATTGTGTGCCTGTTCATTTAGCAGCCAGGTTTATGACTATTTCCAGGGGTGATTGATCCTGGCACCAGTTACTACTGGTTCTGCCTCACTGCTCCAGCAACCCATGTTTAATTCAAGCCTCTGATGGATGCAATCTGGGGAGTTTCCATGTTCTCCATCTCCATAGATTCCTGCCAGGAGCTCCGGTTTCCTCCCACGTCTCTAAATCATGCAGACAGATAAATGAATCGGCCACTATAAATGACTCCAAGCATAGCAAGATGGCAGGGGAGTTGGGGGCAATGTTGAT
Source organism: Rhinoraja longicauda (assembly GCF_053455715.1). NCBI lineage: Eukaryota > Metazoa > Chordata > Chondrichthyes > Rajiformes > Arhynchobatidae > Rhinoraja > Rhinoraja longicauda. The sequence continues at coordinate 17,035,648 of NC_135990.1, forward strand.
GGGCATTTAAGGGATGACACGGATGACAAAAGAGATGACAGGGAAATAAGTGGTGGAATGGAAAATATAAGCTGCTGGGATAGACGGAATGGGCCATTGTCCTTACACTCCAACGGCATAGAAGGATACAGTCATAAACTAAACGTTGTTTGCACCAAATGTTATTCACGTTACTCCCTTTATTATGTATTTTGTACACTGTGGATTCCTCGAATGTAATCATGTATTGTCTTTCCACTGACTGGTTAGCATGCAACAAAAGCTTTTCACTGTACCTCGGTACATGTGACAATAAACTAAACTCAACTCATAATCAAGCAAACGGATTCAGTGTAGGTGGGCAAAATTGGCAGTGGGTTGAAGGGCCTGTATCTGTGCTGTTAATTCTGATTCAATTTCATAAGAAAATACCAAGATAATTCCCTCTGGTTCACCAAAGTGAACTAGGTATTGCCTCACTCGTGGTCTTGTGTTATCCAACCTCCCCTGCTAAATGAGAATTATTTCAAAATCTGATCACAAATTGGAGCAGTAAATAGCTGGAAATAACAGATTACACAAGTTCCAAACTGGAACATATCTTAGGCAAGGGATAAATACAATAGAGTTCTAGGGGCTAGCGGAATCAAGGGATATGGGGAGAAGGCAGGCACGGGTTACCAATTGTGGATGATCAGCCATGATCACAATGAATGGCGGTGCTGGCTCCTCCTGCACCTATTTTCTATGTTTCTATGTTTCTAATTCAAATTCTCAATTAAAAGATGGTTCATGCAATAATGATTATTATGGTGCTTAACATGCTGAGAATAAACTCCACTATGCTGAAGGGTACAACAAATGAGAATATTTTGTGACATAAATCTGAGTGGAAAAATCACTGCATATTAGCATCCAAATGCCACACATCAGAGAACATTTTCCTCATGATTGCGTGATTTTCCCCAGTTGCTCTGGCTTCTTCCCAGATCATAAGGTCATGCTGGTTGGTAGGTTAATTGGTCACTCTAAATTGCCTGCAGAGCAAGATGGGATCTGGGAGGGAGTGGGAAGAGGGAGTTGATGGGAATTTATGAGATGGCAGTGCAGACTCCATGGGCCAAACCGTGCATTCATGTGCTTTACAACTCTGCATCCGAGGAAACAATTTCTGAATTTCCAAACAATTTAACTCCAAGAATGGACTCCAGGAAGTGGAATACTTCTTTTTGATACTCAGTGCTACTGCTACAGCTCAACTTATTCTGCATTAAAACCCCCTCATTCACTGCATGCCAGCACCTCCAATCTTGCCTCAGGAAAGATAGGCCAAAGCAACCCATTCTGCAGTTTAAAATACTGGGGCAGGAGTAACCTGTACTAGAGGAACGGATTGTACCTGAACTAGAGAGGATCCAAAATCCTGGTGGGGAGATTTGCTGCAACTATACAATGATGCAGCAGTACAGTGGCTGCCTTACAGTGCCAGAGACCCAGGTTCGATTCTGACTACACATATGTGCGGAGTCTGCACGTTCTTCCTGTGACTGCATGGGTTTTCTCTGGGTGCTCCGGTTTCCTCCCACACTCCAAAGACGTGCATGTTTGTGAGTTAATTGGATAAAACTGCATTGATTTCAATGCAAGAGGCTCGATGGGTAAGGCACATGAAATAAGGGCATGGATAAGTACATGGAACTGGGATATTATAACTATTGCAGAAATGTGGCTTGGGGAGAGGCAGGAATGGCACCTCAATGTTCCAGGTACAAACGCTACAGGAGGGATGGGTGAAGTTACGAGAGGAGGAGTTGCATTTTTGATCAGGAAGAATACCATGGCGGGACTGAGAAAGGATATTCGTGGGGATCGTCCAGAGTGGAACAGAGGAATAAGAATGGGGGTGATCACTCTGATGTGATTGTACTAAAGACCGCCCAATAGTCAGAGCTAATTAGGGGAAATACGTCAGGAGATCAACACGGATGCAAAAGTTGAATGAGCCGCTGGTGGAATTAGTGAGGCAGATACAATTACAACATTAAAAAGACACTTGGACAGATCCATGGATAAGAAACATTTGGGGGGATATGGGCCAGGCACAGGCATGTGGGGCTAACTCAGTTAGGCAACTTTATCGGCATGGATACGTTCTGAACAACTCTTGACAAATCTCAAGAAAGAAATGTATGAATAAAAATTATCAGCCTTTCTCCTGACTCTATGACTGTTAAAGACTTATGTACATATCACTCCTCTCACAGCACGAGGAAATCCCAAAATGCTTTACAACCAATAAAATACTTTATTGAAGTGCAGTGATACAGGAAACACCACAGCTAAATTGTTGCAGGACATTCTGCAACATAACAATCATTAAGTATATTAATTGAAAAATAAATATTGCCCAGAACACAGGGGACAATATCTTGGGATCTTAAATATTCACTGAAATGCAGCTCCGTTGAACATCACATCCAGACTCCAATTCTGCAACTCTTCAGTGTTGCATGTTGGGCCTTCAACTGGATTTAGTATGAGCTTGTGACACAGAGGGATGAATACTACCACTGTATCAGAGCTGTGCTATCTTCCAGCAGTCTCAGACCAGTTTAAACTACTTGGCAATGCACAGACAGTCAAGGACTCAAAGTGGGGATTTAAGCACTGAGGAAAGGCTATGCCAATTTAAAATACAATTTAAAATATATACCTGGTTCACTGAACAAAAGTTGAACGCTTCTGAGCTCCAGGGCAAACTTTTCATAGGCTCGTTGCAGGATCTCCTCCAAGGATAAGGTTGGAGACATTGCTTTCTGATCATTGTGGTCAATACTGTTTAACTGACAAGAGATACATTTATTATTTGTACATACTTCGTTATTCACATGCAACAATATAGCTCAAAATTCCAAAAGATCATGGTCCAAGTACAAAGTACAAAACAGCAATGATAGACACAAAGTACCAGAGTAACTCAGCGACATAGGAGCGTCTGAAGATGGATCCTAACCCAAAACGTCACCTATCCTTTTTCTCCAGAGATGCTACTTGACCCGCTGAGTTTCTCTCGTACTTTGTGTCTATCTTTGGTATAAACCAGCAACTGTAGTTCTTTGTTTGTACAAAACAGCTGATTGGGATTTCTGGTCAACAATTTGGCTCAAACTCAAACTTCTGAAGAACTCTAGCCAAATCTCAGAAAAGAATTTCTGTAGACCACCAAGATCTGCCAGCACATAATCCACATTCCCCCCATTCTCTGCATATCCATGTACTTATTCATAAGTTTCTTAAATGCCACTTTTGTATCTGCCTCCACACCACCTCTGTTGTGACAGCATGTTCCTTCTGTGTAATAAACTTTAAACTTTGCCACTCTCATCTTAAAACTATGTCCTCTAGTATTTAATATTTCTATCCTGGGGAATAGGTTCTGACTGTCTGCCTCATAATAATATGCCTCTCATAATTGTAAATACTTCTGTCAGGTCTCCCCGCAACCTCCGACATTCTCGAGAAAACGATCCAGGTTTGTCCAACCTCTCCCTGGAGCTAATACAGGTATTCATTCTGGCAAACCTCCTCTGCGCCCTTTCCAAAGGCCCCACACCCTTCCAATAATGGGGAGCCACAAAACGCATGTAACACTCCCAATGCAGCCTAACAAAAGTCTTATACAGCTGCATCATACCTTCTTGATTCATCCTCAATGGCCCAAATAATGAAGCCAAGCATTATGGTAATATGTCTTCCCTTTCTATCTACTTGTGTTGCCAAACCTCCGGTTTATGAAATATATAAACAATTTAGCAAAAACATAGGTGGGCTGATTAATAAGTTTGCAGACAACACAAAAATTGGTGGAGTTGTGGATGGCATGGAAGGTTATGAAAGGATTCATTGGGGATGTGGGCAGGACGATCTGATGGAGTCTAAGTGTGAAGAGTTGAACTTTGGAAGGACAAATGCAAGGGTAAAACATGCAGTTAATAGCAAGGCCCTTATAAGCAAGGAGGGATCCTGGGGTACGTCCATTGGACCCCGAGAGTGGCAATACAAAAGATGACACAAAGTGCTGGAGTAACTCAGTTGATCAGGCAGCATCCTGGAGAACATGGATAGGTGACGTTTCAGGTCGGGACCCTTCTTCAGATTTTAGTCTCAAACAAGATTACTTTTACTGACAGAGGACATCTGGTATGGTGGAATAATGGAGGAGCCACATATTTTTTATTCATGTAAAGTATGTGGGCTTCATGAGCCAACATTTAATTTCCCATCCTGAATTGTCCTTGAGGTGGTGGGGAAGCAGCCTCCGTGAACCACTGCATTCTTTACACATCTGGGTACACCCACAATGCTGTAATGGAGAGAGTTCCAGGATTTTGACCCAGTAATGGTGGAGGATAATTTCTAAATCAAGGTACAGCGTGACTTAGAGTGAAGCTTCCAGGTGATGGCGGTGTTCCCGAGCTTTTGCTGTCCATGTCCTTTCACCTGGTTACGGTGGTAAGTTTGGAAGGTGCAATCTAGGGGATCTTGGTGAGTTGCAGCAGGGCATCTTCCATCTGATTCAAACTGTTACTACTGTGTGATGGTGGAGTGAGTGAATGTCCATCAAATGGGCTGCTGTATATCAAGCTTCTTGAATGTTATTGAAACTGCACTCATTCATTCAGCGGTAGAGTTGCTGCCTTACAGCGCCAGAGACCCGGGTTCAATCATGACTACGGGTACTATATGTACAGAGTTTGTGCGTTCTTCTTGAGACCGCATGTGTTTTCTCTGGGTGCTCCGGTTTCCTCCCACATTCCAGGTTTGTAGGTTATTTGGCTTTAGTTAAAATTGTAAATTGTTCTGTGTATAGGGTAGTGCTAGTGTATGGGGCGATCGATGGTCGGCACAGACTCGGTGAGCCAATGGGCCTGTTTCCATGCTGTATCTGTAAAGTCTAAAGGTTGTGTGAAGAGTATTCCATCACATTCCATAACATTCCTAACTTGAGCGAGTCACCTACTGCAGATTTCCTATCCTCTGATCTGCTCTTGCAGCCAGACTGTGCATATGGCAACTCCAGATTAGTGTCTGGTCAACGATAATGCTCAGGATAGTGATCGTGGGGGATTCATTGATGGGAATGCCATTGAATGTCAGGGGTGATAGCTGGATTTTCTTTTGTGAAATACTGTCATTGCCAGGCACTTGTGTGACCATTCCTTCTATCCAGAGATGCTGCCTGTCCCGCTGAGCTACTCCACCATTCACATGTGCATGCCAGTTACTCACCATCTATCAGCTACAGTTTGAAGTGGGCTGCTGCATTACCCGATGAGTTTGAAATGGTGTTGAACATCATGCATTGAATATCCCTACTTCTGACCTAACAATTGAAGGAAGGTTATTGATGAAACAGACGTAAATGGTTGGGTCGTGGACAATACCTGGAATAACTCCAAAGGGATGTCCTGGGACTGAGATGATTGACCTAACCTCCATGACCATCTGCCTCTGTATTAGGGATGATTCTACCCAGTGAAGGATTTCCCTCCTGATTCCCCCTGGCGTGTGTTTTTGGAACCAAACACTTGGAAACCGAGAATACCAGGCAGAAAGGCACATTGTACGTACCAAGTTAAACACAATCAAACAATGTCAGGGAAATTTACCGCACAAGACGAGCTTTTCAGATTGTTTCCTTGTTAGCTAAAGTACTCAGTCTTTAGTTCTGTCACTTAGTAGCGCTGTCTATAGCCTTGTGGGGAATCTCACATTAAATGTAATGATAGTTTCTGCTCTACTCCTCTTCTCAACAGCATTTCCACTCTAGCTAATGCTACTACTTTAAATCTATATGGCCAATCATCGCTCATTCCCATTCACTTTTCAAGGCATCTAATTTTATTTACTTCCAGAAACTCTCACATCAATATCCCTTGTTTCAATGAAACTACCTCGACCAATCCAAACTCTTATTGTGATCGACGGTCTATAGTATTGACGATAAACAATTCAATGTGCTGGTTTAGTTTAGTTTAGAGATACAGCACGGAAACAGGCCCTTTGGCCGACGGAGTCCACGCCGACCAGCGATCCCTGCACATTAACACTATCCTACACACACTACGGTTAATTCTACACTTACACCAAGCCAATTAAAAAACCTGTACATCTTTTGGAGTGTGGAAGAAATCCGAAGATCTTGAAGGAAACCAACACAGGTCACGGGCAGAACGCACAAACTCGGCACAGACGAGCACTTGTAGTCATGATGGAACCCGGGTCTCTGGCGCTGTAAGGCAGCAGCTCTTCCGCTGCGCCACCGTGCCACCCCAGTTCTTGGAACAGACTCGAGCAGCCATATGACCTAATTCGACTCCTGTGTCTTATGGTCTACAAAGAACTTACCTGTAAACTTCCAAAGTCCAAAATCAATAAGTTGGACGTTGGATTGTAGAAACCCGTCTGGGGAACCACAAGATAGGACGGTTTAAAATTGATTTGGATATCGAAGGTTTTGCGAGTTTCAATAATGTACGACAGGCCTAGGAAAATAATTTTCAGCAAACAGTAATTATTAAAACAGAGAATGGGCGCATTTTGTACTTAAAAATTCAATCACATTACGGTGTGGTTTAATTTTTGTTTATATGCGAATACATTTAGGACATTTACCTGTTGCAGTCTTTTCCTTGAATTCTTCCAATTTTAGCAAAGTAGCTGAAGTGAGCTGTTCAAGATCGAGTCCTCTGTTCGTCTGAAAGAACTCCACCAAACTGTTTATTGTTCGCTGCAAAAAGTGATGTGATTAATTTCAGTAGTATTAATCTCACATATTAATGTATTCATTTATTCATTTTAATGTATTAATCTAAATTTACGGGATTCACATTGGGCAAAATAAAATAATATGTTTAAGGTGGGGGAGGAACTTATAATTGGGATCGGAGGGGTGAATTTTTCACACAGCGGGTGGAATGTATGTGGAACAAGCTGCCAGAGGAGGTTTATAGGGATGGGTACAATTACACCGTTTAAAAGATATTCGGGCAGGCAAGTGGATCGGAAATGTTTAAAGGAATATGTGCAGGTTAACGCGATTAGCATTAACGGGCATCTAAATATATAAATCTATGAGTTAAAAACTAAAGGATGAGAAAATGTCATTTGATCAATCGAAGCCACCAGCTGAACTCTGAGCATACTTACTCTTCAATTCTATTGTGCTTTGTTATCTACTGGGTAAAATATTTTTCCTTTCAATCATACTTGATTTATTTTCACCTTTCTAAAGATGCACATATTCGCTAACCTAACGAATAGGTCAGGCCTGTCAGGGTTCACCTTGCCTTTGGCATTTAATACTTTAACTTTGTGAAGTTCTCTCCTGATCCTTGCTGAAGCAACAATAGTTTGAAGCCAATCTAATATTGTTTCCAACTCATCTCTAATAACTGGGATCACTGCAGTTGCTGCTCTACGTACATCTGTAATGTTGTATCTTTCAAAATGAAATCATTAAAGTAAATATCTTTACTGGGTATGATTTAGAAAAAAAAATCAACAGTGTAATCACATGTACACTGTTCTGTTCATGTCTTGTCAAACGTTTTTATTTTTTAAGTTATTTTTCCCATTGGACATAACGTCTTTTTTATTGCCAGGTTTCTTTGCACAAGTTATTGCAATGTCATTTATTTAACTTGCAAAGCTCATTTTATTCTCATTTACTTGTTGGTTGAAACCGTAGTTCGTCACATCTCTGCCTTTTCATACATCTCATCAAAATAACACGTTGACCAGAAAGAGCAGAATAACAAATTCATAGAATGGAATACATAATGGAATTTAAATTGCTGGAGAAACTTAACGTTAAATAGGGCAGTGGTTAGCAACACAACCATAAATACAATAGAATAGCAAAGGCATGGATAAAAGATTCTAGCAGATTTGTTTTAGTTTTTAGTTTTAGAGATACAGCACGAAAACAGGCCCTTCGACCCACTGAGTCCGCGGCCAGCGAACCCCGCACATTAACACTATCCTACACACACTAGGGACAATTTTACACTTTTACCAAGCCAGTTAACCTACAAACCTCTACGTCTTTGGAGTGTGGGAGGAAACGGAAGATCTCGAAGAAAACCCACGCAGGTCACGGGGAGAACGTACAAACTCCGTACAGACAGCACCCAGAGTCAGGATGGAACTCGGGTCTCTGGCGCTGCAAGCGCTGTAAGGCAGCAACTCTACCGCTGCTGTGCCGCCGTGATGCCATATGAGTTGCAATCAAGTTGCAATCTATGTTGTTACCTCAGACTCAGGGAATGGGAGACTCTGGGGTGACATTAGTATATTTAGGAACAGAATTAATTATCAAGGACACTTGTTTTTTTATTTATTACTGAACTGCAGCAGCACAGAAGGAAGTTATTTGGCTGATGAGCTCACATCTGCTCTCAATCATTTTCCAACAAAGACAGCACTTCAGGCATTTCTAATTTCCTGAAGCATTTTACATTCAATGTAAGAAAGACACTTCACCAGAAGAAAATACCCAAAACGTGCAATAGAATCAACACTTACGGCATCATAAATAAGCTCCACAGGTTGAGACTGAACATTTAACAGCTGATCTGCATTGCTTCCTTCTGGGTTAATCTCAAAGCAGACATTGAGCAAAGAGGACTCTGTGCCACCAAGGGAAGCCAAGAGAGATGGTACTGTACCCTGTTGTTTCAGGCCTGTAACGTACCAGTGGTGCAGTCTGGCCTCCACTCTGCAAACACAAAAAGGCAATGCACAAGCTTTTATCTGTCAAGCCTGTAACAACCCGTCCACTCAGCAACTTAACAATTCCCAATGTTGCTACTCTTCATAAGTTCATCAGTTCTAGGGGCAGAATTTGGCCATTCGGCCCATCAATTCTATGCCATTCAATCATGGCTAATCTATCTTTCCCTCTCAGCCCCATTCTCCTGCCTTCTCCCCATAACCCCTGACACCCATACAAATCAAGTATCTATCAATCTCCGCCTTAAAAATATCCATTGACTTGGCCTCCACAGACATCTGTGGCAATGAATTCCACAGATTAACCACCCTTTAACTAAAGAAAATCCTCCTCATCTCCTTTCTAAAGGTGTGTCCTTTTATTGAGGCTGTGGCCTCTGGTCCTAGACTGGTCATCAGTCTGACCAGTGCCTTATAAAGCCTCAGCATTACATCCTTTACTCTTCTGGCAACTAGCCAGGTGACCACAGCAAAAGACCCTTTTCTCGCCCTATTCTCAAAGCTTGCCTTCGGTCCTTGTCTCTTCAGTCAGGGGAAACAGCCTCTCTGCATCTTGCCGGTCAAGCTCTTTAAAGATTTTTTAAGATTCAATAAAGATCTTCACTCGTACTAAATGCTAGAGAATACATTCTCGCTCTCTCTCCATGTGGCAAGCCCACCATCCCTGGAGCCAGTCTCGTGCACTGTGGCCGTTTCTCCTCTATGGCAAGTGCATTCCTTCTCAGGCAAGGAGGCAAAAATATTTCAGATGCCGTCTCACAAAGCCTGATACAATCTATAATCAGACTTCCTTACTGCTGTAGTCAAGCTCTCTCATTATAATGGACCATTTGCCCTCCTAATCACCAGCCATACTTGCATATTGACCTTCAGTGTACAAGTATATCTAGGGACCTTATAACACCACCCAAAGGCTTACCATTTAACAAGAACTCTGCTCTTCCCCCCGTGCTATGTCCATACCCCCCTGAAGCCTCATATCCTCCTCTGAACTCTCAATAAAATTACAGCTGAATCATGTGCCCAATTTGTTGCACTGGTATTTCAGTAAAGTTGTTGGAAATCCAAATAACCTTCAGTTGAAGTATGACGTGACATCATTTCACCAGTGCAGGAAATAAGGATCCAAATCCTCAAAGAAAAAGCAAAGATCCACATTAACCAAACGCAGTTTGCTATTGCTGCTTCAATAACCCCACAGGCCTGGATAGAGTGGACGTGGAGAGGTGGTGAGAGTCTCAGACCAGAGGCCACAGCCTCAGAATAAAAGGAAGGGCCTTTAAAATGGTGATGAGAAGGAATTCCAGGGTGGTGAATCTGTGGAATTCATTGCCACAGAAGGCTGTGGAGGCCGTCAATGGATATTTTTACAGTGGGGATTGATAGGTTCTTGATTGGTCTGAATGATAGGGTCAAGGGGAGAAGGCAGGAGAATGGGGTTGAGAGGGAAAGATAGATTAGCCATGATTGAATGGCGGAGTAGACTTGATGAGCCGAATGGCCTTATTCTGCTCCTATGACTTACGAAGGAACATTCATGCTTAACTTTCTGTCTATTCCATCTAAAATGGGGGGAAAAAGGCAAGCTCTTACTTGAGACCCTGGGCTCCAGGACGTTGGAATACACTCGTACTTAGATCAATGATTTGCACATTGACTATTTCTGGTACATTTGGTTCCTCTCGGATGGTGATGGAGGTAGTGACCAACTTGAAAGTCATTACATGTGCAACGTACTGCAAGAGAGTTATGACAAGATGTAAGCACACTTCAAATTCAAAATCACCATTCCCACTAAGAGCAGGCAATAAAGATCCATAACACAAAAGACAGAAAGCTATCTGACTAAGATACATAGACCAATTTTAGATAAAGGCTCTGCACAACTACAGATCAAAATGGTGCCAATCATATCATATCATATCATATCATATCATATACATACAGTCGGAAACAGGCCTTTTCGGCTCTCCAAGTCCGTGCCGCCCAGTGATCCCCGTACATTAACACTATCCTACACCCACTAGGGACAATTTTTACATTTACCCAGCCAATTAACCTACATACCTGTACGTCTTTGGAGTGTGGGAGGAAACCGAAGATCTCGGAGTAAACCCACGCAGGTCACGGGGAGAACGTACAAACTCCTTATAGGAAGGATGTCGACAAAATGGAGAGGGTACAGAGGAGATTTACTAGAATGTTGCCTGGGTTTCAGCACTTAGGCTACAGAGAGAGGTTGAACAGGTTGGGTCTTTATTCTTTGGAGCGTAGAAGGTTGAGGGGGGACTTGATAGAGGTTTTTAAAATTATGAGAGGGACGGACAGAGTTGACGTGGGTAGGCTTTTCCCTTTGAGAGTGGGGAAGATTCCAACAAGGGGACATAGCTTCAGAATTGAGGGACAAAGGTTTAGGGGTAACATGAGGGGGAACTTCTTTACTCAGAGGGTGGTGGCTGTATGGAATGGGCTTCCGGTGGAAGTGGTGGAGGCTGGCTCGATTTTATTATTTAAGAGTAAATTGGATAGGTATATGGATAGGAGGGGATTGGAGGGTTATGGTCTGAGTGCAGGTAGATGAGACTAGGTCAGGGAGAATGGTCGGCGTGGACTGGTAGGGCCGGACAGGCCTGTTTCCATGCTGTAGTTGTTATATATGTAATTATATGTAAGTGCAGCAATAAAGTAAACTCCCCATCCGTCCCAGCACATCTACCATAAACTGGTCTTGTGCTAATGCATTTTACACCTGTTACCATCAATTGTTTGTTCTGTTTGTAATTTAACATTTCTTATTTTTTGATGATAATTAACAGTTTGCAAACCATCGGGTTATCAGCAACACATTGAAGGCTCTTTAAAATGGGACTGCTGCAGCATGCAGAAATTAGAAAAGATATTCAAAATTAAACTTGTATCTCTTTTCAATGATTCAATTCGATGATTCAACGAATGATACATTTTTCAATGATTCAAAGATTATCTTTTAGAAAGAGAAAAGCCACCAATCTCAGAATCCGTTCCGTTTCAGCTCGATCGCATCGTTAAATACAACACGCGTCCAAATTCCCCAATAAGTAAAACCTAAATATAATGTAAAATTATTTCTATCGCAATTCTTCCCAGTGATGCTATTTGAGAAGATTACAGAAAGAAATCAAGAATGGGTTAAAAATGATTTGCCAGCTCTACCTGCAGAACTCTGGCCCATATCTCCAAGTAGATAGAGTGGTAAAGAGGGAGGCTAGTATGCTTGTCTTCATTGTTCAGGGCATCGATTATAAGAGTCAGAAAGTTATGTTGCAGGTTTATGGGACTTTGGTTCAATAGACAATAGGTGCAGGAGGAGGCCATTCGGCCCATCGAGCCAGCACCACCATTCAATGCGATCATAGCTGATCATTCTCAATCAGTACCCCGTTCCTGCCTTCTCCCCATACCCTCTGACTCCGCTATCCTTAAGAGCTCTATCTAGCTCTCTCTTGAATGCATTCAGAGAATTGGCCTCCATTGCCTTCTGAGGCAGAGAATTCCACAGCTTCACAACTCTCTGAATTAAAAAGTTTTTCCTCATCTCCGTTCTAAATGGCCTACCCCTTATTCTTAAACTGTGGCCCCTTGTTCTGGACTCCCCCAACATTGGGAACATGTTTCCTGCCTCTAACGTGTCCAACCCCTTAATAATCTTATACGTTTCAATAAGATCTCTTCTCATCCTTCTAAATTCCAGTGTATACAAGCCCAATCGCTCCAGTCTTTCAACATATGACAGTCCCGCCATTCCGGGAATTAACCTAGTAATCCTACGCTGCACGCCTTTGGAGTATTGCGTGCAGTTCTGGTTGCTCCATTGCAGGAATGCTATGGAGGTTTTGGAGAGGGTGCAGACCGGGTTTACCAGAATGATGCCTGGATTCGAGGTTATTAGCTGTAAGGAGAGATTGGACAAACGTGGATTGTTTTCTCTGGAGCGTCGGAGGCTGAGGGGAGTATATAAAATTACGAGAAGCATAGATAGGGTGGACTGTGTTCTATGTTCTATGTTCATGTTTTAGATTGTTTTTACAGGGAATTGGCAAGTAAAATGTAACGGCCAATTCTTTCCTGTTTTTAAATTTTCTTTGTTCTTATTTATCATGAAGATGGAATGACTGTTTCTCGTGTAGAATTTGCTAAAGAGCTGCTAAATATACTTAACTAGATCAGAGAACTAGAGATGCCAGGATTCATTTGAATCAGTTCCACTTTCTACATAAAACAAGTCAACTTTGAAGATTCCCTCTAATGTGTTGCAGATAGCTCAATGAATTTTAAACTTTAAGAAACTTACTGTGAACATTATGGGAATTCAAGATATGAATGGATTTTATAAATGTCCTTTCTTTAACCAAAGTCCAAACAAATTAAAGTTTGTTAACTTTCCAATAGTGCCTAATAATTTAATTAATTAAATAAACTATAGGAAACTGCACACACCAATTAAAAATAATAATTCTAGGCAATTCAATGAGGTAAAATGTATTCCCCACATGACTCAGGAAAAAAGACAAATAAATTTGAAACATGGAACGAATTTTGTAGATTGGAAGTTGCAGAATTCAAAGTACTTTCATTCATCAATTATACATAGTTTCAATGTTAAACACCACAATTTCATATCCCAAAGAGGGAAATACACTCACAGCCAGGGTTGCCAACTGTCCCGTATTAGCCGGGACATCCCGTATTTTGGGCTAAATTAGTTTATCCCATATGGAACCACCCTTGTCCCGTATTAGTAGGGTTGCCAACTTCCTCACTCCCAAATAAGGGACAAAGGGTGACGTAACTGCCCCGCGCCCCATGTGACCTCACCCAGCCAGTGGCCACGTGCTCCCGCTCCACCAATGGCGGCCTCCCGGGCCATGATGTCACCTTGTCCTGTATTTGGGAGTGAGGAAGTTGGCAATCCTACTCACAGGGCTCAAGGGTCAGACTCTCTGCAGCCCCTTCTTCTTTCCTGGAAGTGTGAAATCAGGAACTGAGCTCTCTCTTACTCAAAGCTACCTTGCATAAAATTTCCAGTCAACAATTATGTCAAAAGACGTACCTCTTTGGGTAAGATCAGGTTGTGGGAACTCTCACTGTATCCGATGGCAGTGTACAGCTTGGTCTTTTCTTCAGTCGTCAAGAGGTCATTAATACCTTGTTATGGTCAATCAACAACAGATATTAGCAAATCCCAAGCCAATCTTACAATATTTATCAAAGTTCAAACAAGAAAACATACAACGTAAACACCTGCTTTCAAGCAATGGAGTGAAACCCGTTATTTAGCCTGCAAGTGTACAGAATCCTCAGCGTATTGAAAGCAGGTAACATTGAGTATACAGCAACTTGCAGTTATAAAGGAACTTCAAAGCAATGTCAAAGTTGCCCCTCAGGAGAAGTCAGGGACTAATTGGAAGACACAAGGACACATGACATGAAGATAGATGTGAAAGGATTTACTTTGAGGAGAGAAAGTTGGATAGGTAAGAACTAGAGCAATTTCCAGGGCTTTCCACAAGAAAGCAAAGGATATGGGGAAAAAAACAAAGCTAAATCTGAAGAATTATCCCTAGAACACTGTTGAGCCACTAAATGTTCTTTCGCACATTTTTTCTGGTTTGCACAGGACATGTTGCCAGGAACTAAAACACAAATATAATCAGTGCTACAGGGGGTCAGTGTACTATGCAGCAGAGGCCTGGTACCTGGTCAGAATGCCACGCAGGTAATACAGAGAGGCGTATTATCTCGTCAGTATACCATGCAGCAGACAGATGTGTTACCTGGTCAGTAGATTACGCTGCAGAGACGTGTGTGTTACCTGGTCAGTATACTACGCTGCAGAGGTGTGTGTTACCTGGTCAGTATATTACGTTACAGAGGTGCGTGTTACCTGGTCAGTATATTACGTTGCAGAGGTGTTACCTGGTCAGTATATTACGTTGCCGAGGTGTGTGTTACCTGACCAGTATACGATGCAGCAGAGGTGTGTGTTACCTGGTCAGTATACTACACTGCTGAGAGGTGTGTGTTACCTGGTCAGTATATTACGCTGCAGAGATGTGTGTTACCAGGTCAGTATACTACGCTGCAGAGACGTGTGCTACTTGTAGAGCAGCTGCAATGGGAACCTTGCCCGGAGCTTGCCTCTTAGCTACATAATTCAATCTCTCTAGGTCCATCCTATTACAAGCATTCTGCGTGCTCTCTCCAAATCAAAATCTTTCAACTCTAGGAAAATAACCTGAAATTTAGCTCCATCTCCACAGTTGCTAGTTCATTAAAATACTAATTGGTGCTAAATAAATAGAACATTTTATACATAAACACTTGTTTTCAGACTTTCTAGCACAACTTCACTGAGGAAGTTGAATCTTGTTATCAAACTGCGTAGGCTTTACCTTCTCTGAAAGGTCACAAACGATCACATTAGCTAGGTTCACAGTGAAGACAAATAAAACATGGTAAGTGTTTCACTAACTTTCTGGTACAGATGTATTTTCATCTTCATCCTTCTTGGATTCTTTTCTTCCCCAGAGGCTACTGAACCAGCCTCCACTCTGCTTCTCCTTCCCTTTCTTGCCCAGCATCTTGTGTCCTGATCTGATCACCTGAGAGCAAAATAGCATGAATGAGTTAATGTTGAACTGCTACCTTATTTAGCACACAGGATGCATTTCCAGGGAAAAGGCTGCCAAAACAATTTGTACTGAAAAGGAATAGGGTTAGGAGGGAGAGATAGATCAGCCATGATTGAATGGCGGAGTAGACTTAATGGGCCGAATGGCCTAATTCTACTCCTATCACTTATGGAATTATTAGATGCATTACTGACAATGTTTGTGTGCTGGGAATCTGGCTAATCCAGCCCTTCCTGTTGCCTATAATGTGTGTACGTTGGGCAGAAGTAGTGCAGCCAAACAAACAGAGAGCAAGGCAGCAGCAGTAAAACAGACTGATGAAAAACTAGATTCTGGGCAGTCTATGACACACAGAGCCGGCACTTGCAGTCTCCAACAACAGCCCAATCACAGGCAGCCACCAAGGGTGCAGCCGTGGGCATAATGTCACAGAGTTGAGCATCCACAGTGCTCCACACATCCACCCACCCAAAGAGCCTTCACGCAAGCTGCGGGCTGATTCAATGCTGGGGAAGCACCAGGTTTCTGGCACAGCAGCGGATGTCTTTTAAAAGAACAGGGGATACCCACCTGTGGAACACCCAGCCTGAAGGACCATGTGCAATAATGAAACAGTCCATGGAATAGCACTATGATGGACACTAATGCATAGAATAGTTTCATTAGGATTCATGTTCAGAATTACCTCAACATGTGCCTGTTGTCTTGCTAACGTTATGTTGAAAATGTCCAGAGACTTCTCCAGGATCTGAAAAGAATACAACAAATTAATACATTTGAGAAAGTAATGAAAAGAACATCAACTTTTCCACTGCTCTTCCCCCTGCACCTTCCCTCCCATCCCTTTACAGCTGCCGGCTATGCAGAAAAATGCCCAGCCCACTTGCAACTTCACTTTTAGTTGCCTTTTCTTTCCTTACAGAGTGATCAGACATCAAAATGAGACAGACCCAGAACATGCAATATTTCTGTCTGTAATGGAATATTTAATGTTGAACTTGGACATCATTCAGGAATAAAGGAGAACTTTAATAATGCGATGAAAATGTACTCAATAAATATCAACATATAGAAGAGTCATTTTATTCCCAACTTGTTTAAGGTAGCATGCTATTGAAATTTCCTGACAATGTGTCACGTAAACATCAAGGTATTTAAACTGGAAAATAGGGAGACAACTGAAAAGACCTGGAGAGAATAAAACAGAGTCCAAACATATTGTAAATGTGTTTAATCTATTAATTGAGTGTTTAAATATGGTGCCAAAACACTGACAAATAGGTACCTTGATACTTTGATACTTTACAAAAGCAAGATGGAACATGGAACGTGAGCCATAGTTCACTGCTGATCCTCTCGATAACATATGTGACAATTCTGTGCAATGTACACGATGCTAGCCGCAGAAAATACATAAAGATACAAGGAACTGCAGATGCTGGTTTACGGACACAGACACAATGTGCTGGAATAACTCAGCTGGCCAGGCATGTTTCGAGAATGTGGAAAGGAGACCAATTTTTATCCGCAGAAAGTATAAGAAAATAACTGCAGATGCTGGTACAAATCGATTTATTCACAAAATGCTGGAGTAACTCAGCAGGTCAGGCAGCATCTCGGGAGAGAAGGAATGGGTGACGTTTCGGGTCGAGACAGAAGAAGGGTCTCGACCCGAAACGTCACCCATTCCTTCTCTCCCGAGATGCTGCCTGACCTGCTGAGTTACTCCAGCATTTTGTGAATTTATCTGCAGAAAGGTCCCAACCCAAATAAATCACCAATCAATGTTTCAGTTTCAGTTTAGTTTATTGTCGCATGCACGGAGGTACAGAGAAAAGCTTTTGTTGCGTGCTACGCAGTCAGTGAAAAGACAGTACATGATTACAATTAAGCCATTCACAGTGTATAGATACGTGATAAGGGATAACATTAAGTGCTAGGTAAAGCCAGTAAGGTCCGATCAAAGATAGTCCGAGGAGTGGGAGTTAGATAGAGCTCTGGGGGCGAGTGGAATCAAGGGATATGGGGAGAAGGCAGGCACGGGTTACTGATTGTGGATGATCAGCCATGATCACAATGAATGGCGGTGCTGGCTCGAAGGGCCAAATGGCCTCCTCCTGCACCTATTTTCTATGTTTCTATGATCATCAGTGAGGTAGATAGTAGTTCAGGACTGCTCCCTGGTTGCGGTAGGATGATTCAGTTGCCTGATAACAGCTGGGAAGAAACTGTCCCAGAATCTGGAGGTGTGCGTTTTCACTTCTATACCTTATGCCCGATGGAAGAGGGGAGAAGAGGGAGTGGCCAGGGTGCGACTCGTCCTTGATTATGCTGCTGGCCTTGCCGAGTCAGCGTGAGGTATAAGTGGAGTCAATGGAAGGGAGGTTAGTTTGTGCGATGGTCTAGGTTGCGTCCACAATTCGCTGTTCTCCAAAGATGATGCCTGACACGCTGAGTTACTCCAGCAGTTATTCCACAAAAAATGCCTGCTCAACCCAGTAGCAGATAAACTTACTAATTAGACATTCAACTTACAAATCAAGAGCGATTTCTAATTGGTGTTTCATTACCTCCCACTGGTTTAAAAGTCATTTTACCTGAAGTTGTTTTAATAATTCCTCAGAAGGTTTAGTTTGTGTCAACTTATTCTTATAAGCCACTTTGTAAGCCTTCAGATTCTGCCTGTGACGTTTGATGTGGTCCCAGGACCACATGCGATATTTTCTCCGAAGATGAACTTCCAAAATTCCTGTGACCACATACTTCCACCTAAAGTAGAGAAGTTAATTATTTTATGGCAAGAAAGGTTTCACAATGATGAAAGTAAAATTCCAGGAAAAAAGATTATTGACACACAACTGGTGAAATCCAAGGGAGTAGAGAGAGAGATACAAAGTGCTGGAGTAACTCAGCGGGTCAGGCAACATCTGTGGAGAACATGGATAGGTGACGTTTCACAGAGTGCTGGAGTAACTCAGCGGGTCAGGCAGCATCTCTGGAGAACATGGATAGGTGACGTTTCACAGAGTGCTGGAGTAACTCAGCGGGTCAGGCAGCATCTCTGGAGAACATGGATAGGTGACGTTTCACAGAGTGCTGGAGTAACTCAGCGGGTCAGGCAGCATCTGTGGAGAACATGGATAGGTGACGTTTCACGTCGGGACCCTTCTTCAGACTGATTGTGGTGGTGAGGAGGGGGGGGGGGGGTGGGCTGGAAGAGAGGAGGGACAGGACAAAAAAAAAGACACAAAGTGGGGAGAGCTGGAGGAAAAAGTCTGAAGACGGGTCTCGACACGAAACGTCACCCATTCCTTCTGTCCAGAAATGCTGCTTGTCCCGCTGAGTTACTCCACCAAACTCTCCATCCCCTCCCCCTTCCCAGTTCCCCACCAGTCTTACTGTCTCCGACCACATTCTATCTCTGTACTGCTCAATCCCCTGACATCAGTCTGAAGAAGGGTCTTGACCCGAAATGTCACCCATTCCTTCTCTCCAGAGATGCTGCCTGACCCGCTGATTTACTACAGCAAACCTCTTCCCACCCTGCTTCCTGTAAAGACTCTATCCCTATTCCCAATTCCTCCGTCTACTCCGCATCTGCGCCCAGGATGAGATTTTCCATACCAGGTCATCGGAGATGTCCTCATTCTTTAGGGAACGGAGGTTCCCCTCTTCCATTATAGATGAGACTTTCACTAGGGTCTCCTCGATATCCCGCAGCTCCGCTCTTGCTCCCCCTCCCCCCATTCGTAACAAGGCCAGAGTCCCCCTTGTTCTCACCTTCCACCCCATCAGTTGTCGCATACCGCAAATAATCTCCAACATTTCTGTCACCTCCAACGGGATCCCACTACTGGCCACATCTTCCCATCTCCACCCCGTTCTGCTTTCCAGAGACCGTTCCCTCCGCAACTCCCTGGTCAACCCGTCCCTTCCCACCCAAACCACCCCCTCCCCCCCCATGTACTTTCCCCTGCAACCGCAGGAGATGCAACACCTGTCCCTATACCTCCCCCCTCGACTCCGTACAAGGACCTCGCCAGTCTTTTCAGGTGAGACAGAGGTTCACTTGCACCTCCGCCAACCTCATTTACTGTTTCCGCTGATCCAGGTGTCAACTCCTGTATATCGGCGAGACCAAGCGCAGCTTCCACGATCGTTTCGCTGAACACCTCCGCTCAGTCCGCCTTAACCTACCTGATCTCCCAGTGGCTCAGCACTTTAACTCCCCCTCCCATTACCAATCTGACCTTTCTGTCCAGGGCTAACCTCCATTGCCAGTGAGGCCCAGTGCAAATTGGAGGAAAAGCACCTCATTTTTCGCTTGGGTAGCTTACACCCCAGCGGTATGAACATTGACATCTCTAACTTCAAGTAGCCCTTGCTTTCCCTCTCTCTCCATCCCCTCCCAGTTCTCCCACCAGTCTTGATTCTATTCTCTGTACCGCCCATTCTATCTCTGTCCCGCTCCCTCCCCTGACATCAGTCTGAAGAAGAATCTCGGCCTGAAACGTCACCCATTGCTTCTCTCCAGAGATGCTGCCTGTCCCGCTGAGTTACTCCAGCATTTTGTATCCACCAAAAGACACAAAGTGGTGGAGTAACTCCACCATGCCATGGGCAGCATGGTGGCGCAGCGGTAGAGTTGCTGCTTTACATCACTTGCAGCAGCAGAGACCCGGGTTGGATCCCAACTATGGGTGCTGTCTGTACGCCGTTTGTACGTTCTCCCCGTGACCACGTGGGTTTTCTCCGAGATCTTCGGTTTACCGCCCACACTCCAAAGACGTGCAGGTTTGTAGGTTAATTGGTTCAGTACAACTGTAAATTGTCCCTAGTGAGTGTAGGGTAGTGTTAATGTGCGGGGATCGCTGATCGGCGCAGACTCGGTGGGCTGAAGGGCCTGTTTCTGAGCTGTATCTATAAACTAAAACTAAACTGAACTCTGTGGGTCAGGCAGCATCTCTAGAGAACATGGGTTGGTGACATTTTGGGTCGGGACCCTTCTTTAGATTCCAGGACAAAAAGATTCCACAGCAGGACACAACCAGCAAGTGATAGGTGGAAACAGGTGAGCAGGTCAAAAAGGGCAGAAAAAAACAAGCCAAAAGGTAGAATAATGGATGACAAACAAAAAAGCATTAGAAAAATAACAGTTCAAATTACTTACCATTTGCCAGCATTAGTGTGAAGTGGTACGATTGGCTTGTATTTTCTATACGGGGCATTTCTGACCATGTAGTTCACGGATTCCAACAGATCAATAATACTCAGATACTGGAAACAAGTACAATTGTTAGTTCACAAATCATCACTTCAAATGTTCACATACATGCCGAACTGTAGCACAAATTTTAATTTCCACATTTTAACCGTACCCACCACAAATCAATATTCAAATTGAACTTCCCGATCATCTCCAGGTTAGCTGATTGAAGGATGTTGACTAGAATGTTTTTAATAAATCCATTTCCATCACACATAAGGAAAAAGATCAGATACGCAGGTCATTTAGACCAACAGTTCAATAGCCTGTTTATGAGCCATATGAACATCCTCCTTCCACACTATACATGAGAGGAATAGATCAGTCTTTCATCCGGAATAGGGGAATCAAGAACCAGAGGACATAGGTTTAAGGTGAAGGTGCGGGGCGAGATTTAATAGAAACCTGAGGGGCATTTTCTTACACAAAGGGTATTAGATGTATGGAACGAGTTGCCAGAAGAGGTAGTTAAGGCTGATCCTATCAAAACGTTTAAAAAGCATCTGGACAAGTGCAAGGATAGGATAGGTTTAGAAGGATATGGATCAAACGCAGGTGAGACTCGTGTAGAGGGGGCATGTTGTCGGCATGGGCAAGTTGTGCCAAAGAGCCCATTTTCATGCCCTTTGACTATGACAACTCAACAATAATTAAATGATGTTCATCAAACATCACAGGTACCCAGAACAATCAGTAAACCATTTAAAGCGCTGCCGTCAAAGGAAAGCATCAGGCAAAGATGGGTTGAGCTGAGGGGTGTGGCAGTTGAACCATATCAGAGCAATTTTCTTTAAATGATATACACATGATCGGAAAGAGCTGCCAGAGATGGTGATGGAGGCAGATGCAAGTGGCATTTAAGAAGCTTTTGGATAGGCACGTGGATATGTGTTGAATGGAGGGACATGAATCACGTGCAGGTTGAGGAGATTAGTTGACATCAAGTTCGGCACAGAGATTGTGGGTGAAGGGTTTGTTCCTGTGCTAGGTTGGTCACAGTGCCCAATGTGCCAAGTCTATCTTTGTCTGAACACTATGCAGTTAATAAGACCTTCACTGGCATGTTCACAGCATCCCCTGAACCAAAGGGCCACATCCATGCATGTTAACGGACTGAAGCAAGGTGCCCAAGATACAGCACCGTGCTCTAGCGAGAGTACGACTGGCAATTTACAACATCACTTGCACGAGATAAATCCCCCAAATCAGACTGAGCAAAGGGATAGCAGTCAGTGAGGAGGTTGGGTGGGCGGTCGAGGTTGAGTAAGGCGGTCAAGGTTGAGGGTGGCGCCAGTGGTCGAGGACAGGTCACGTGGGTGCTGGAGGTCAGACGCCCCACCGAGAACAAAGGAGGGCCAAGCATGGAGGACCAGCGAGAACAAAGGGGGGCCCAGCATGGGGGGACCAGCGAGAATAAAGGAGGGCCCAGCATGGGGGGACACTGAGAACAAAGGGGGGCCCAGCATGGGGGGACCAGCGAGAATAAAGGAGGA
Organism: Rhinoraja longicauda; assembly: GCF_053455715.1. Taxonomy (NCBI): domain Eukaryota; kingdom Metazoa; phylum Chordata; class Chondrichthyes; order Rajiformes; family Arhynchobatidae; genus Rhinoraja; species Rhinoraja longicauda. The sequence continues at coordinate 17,057,850 of NC_135990.1, forward strand.
CCCAGCATGGGGGGACACTGAGAACAAAGGGGGGCCCAGCATGGGGGGACCAGCGAGAATAAAGGAGGGCCCAGCGTGGGGGGACACTGAGAATAAAGGAGGGCCCAGCATGGGGGAACGGTGAGAATAAAGGAGGGCCCAGCATGGGGGGACCATCGAGAACAAAGGGGGGCCCAGCATGGGGGGACCAGCGAGAACAAAGGGGGGCCCAGCATGGGGGGACGGCGAGAAAAAAGGGGGGCCCAGCATGGGGGGACCAGCGAGGACAAAGGAGGGCCCAGCATGGGGGGACCAGCGAGAACAAAGGGGGGCCCAGCATGGGGGGACCAGCGAGAACAAAGGGGGGCCCAGCATGGGGGGACGGCGAGAACAAAGGGGGGCCCAGCATGGGGGGACCAGCGAGAATAAAGGAGGGCCCAGCATGGGGGGACCAGCGAGGACAAAGGGGGGCCCAGCATGGGGGGACCAGCGAGAATAAAGGAGGGCCCAGCATGGGGGGACCAGCGAGAACAAAGGGGGGCCCAGCATGGGGGGACCAGCGAGAATAAAGGAGGGCCCAGCATGGGGTATCGCCGAGAACAAAGGAGGTGCGTCCGGGCATGTGTGTATCATTTAAAGAAAATTGCTCTGATATGGTTCAACTGCCACACCCCTCAACTCAACCCAACGTTTGTAGGGTTCTGAGCCGATAACCTCCTTCAATCCATCTTTGCCTGATGCGTTCCTTTGACAGCAGCGCATGGGGGAATCGGCGAGAATAAAGGAGGACCCTGCATGGGGGGACCAGCGAGAACTAAGGGGGACGCGGCGTGGGGGGATCGGCGAGAACTCAGGGGGACCACAAGTGGAATGTGTTAAAAACAGTTTGTGTTAAAATGGGATTCTTGCATCCTTGTCGGTGCCCTTTATGCTGCGACTCTTTGCATGGCTTGGGAATGCACGGCGACTTGTCACTTTGTGACAATAAAGTATCATTCATTCCAAAGTATCATTCATTCATAAGGTATCACTCAGTCATTCATTCATTCATGAATGTGTTGTTCAACCCTAAGGCCTCTCTTTACTTCCCAGCGGATATAGGATTAGAAATGGGGGTTAGCAATTGTGGGACAAAGAAAAGTCAGTCAAAAATAACACAAATTTAAGGAGCCTATTCCCCATCCTGGATAAATAGACCAAAGTTTGCAGCTTTAATAGTAGCAGTTGAAATTATTGCATTAAAGTATCATCACAGTTCCTTGGTTTGTTTCAATTTTGTACAATAAAATATTTTCAATACCAGAAAAACTACATTATTGGACATCCAACCGTAAATTTATTTTTCACCAGTCTTTAACCATAAACTGGTAAATCTTTAATAAAGTTCTGAGTGCTTTAATCATCAAACAGAATGAGGCCATTGAATGCAATCCTACCTGTGGCTTAGTCATCTCTATGTCTATGCTCTGCACTTCCATGTGCAGGTTCATTTTGGGCGCGTTCAATACAGCTTCAGCAGAAGGATTGATGCAAAGTTTGGCCGATGCTGATATTGGTCTGAAAACTGAATGGTGAATTACATTAAATATCCTGCATAATAAAACCAAAGCAACATAGTGGCATTTGCAAGCATTTGCACACACCATGAAAATTGCCTGGTCTATTGAGAATGAGAATAAACATTGCTGCAGCATGATATGGCTGAGTCCCAAGTGAGGGTGGCAAGGTGGCACAGTGGCAAGGTGGCACAGTGGCACGGTGGCAATGTGGCACGGTGGCAAGGTGGCAAGTTGGCACGGTGGCACGGTGGTAGAGTTACTGGTCCACATCTTGAGCAACGGATACAGTAGATGAGGTTGGAGGAGGTGCAAGTGAACCTCTGCCGAAGCTGAAAGGACTGTCGGGGTCCCTGGACAGAGTCGAGCAGGACGTCTAGGGACAGGTGTTGCATCTCCTGCGGTTGCAGGGGAAGGTACCCGAGGAGGGGGTAGCTTGGGTGGGAAGGGGTGAGTTAATCAGGAAGTTACGGAGGGAACGGCTTCTGCGGAAGGCGGAAATGGGTGGAGATGGGAAGATGTGACTAGTGTTGGGATCCCGTTGGAGGTGGCAAAAATGTCGGAGCATCATGTGTTGTATGCGACGGCTGATGGGGTGAAAGGTGAGGACTAGGGAGACTCTGTCTCTGTTGCGACTAGAGGGGGGGAGCAAGGGCGGAGCTGCGGGGTACCGAGGAGACATGAGTGAGGGCCTCATCTACGATGGAAGAGGGGAACCCCCGTTCCCTAAAGAATGAGGATATCTCGGACGTCCTGTACAGAACACCTCAGCTTGGGCGCAGATGGGGCGTAGACGGAGGAATTGGGAGTAGGGGAGAGAGGGTGGGAAGAAGTGACTTTGAGATAATTGTGGGAGTCAGTGGGTTTGTAATAGACGTCAGTCGACAGGTCTATCTCCTGTGATGGAGACGGTGAGACCGGCTGCAATTTAATCATTATGTGCAAGGTGATGCGGTGGGCTGAGTGATGATGGTAGCTCATACATTGCAAATGCTGAGGAACAGAGAGATCTGTGGGCAAGCTCAATGAAGGTAACAGCCGATGGTGGTTAAGACCACACACACTATATGCCTTCATTAATTAGGGCACAGAATAAAATAGAATGAATGTTATACCATGAAATATTGATTAGGCCACAGCTAGAAAATTGCATGCAGCTCTGGTGATAACGCTACAGGGAGGAGGTGATTGCACTGGAAAGGATGCAGAGATTCACTGAGACATCACCGGGGATGAAGCATTTTGGTCATAAGGAGAGACTGGATGGGCTGGGACTGTTTCCCTTAGAGTGGAGGAGGCTGTTAGAGGTTTGCAAAATTGAGGAGCTTTAAGGGGATACATCTTTGCAGCTTTAAAAGTCCATTGGAACATTCAATCATATGGAGTCTATTTTACGATTTCAATATTACCTTTTTTAATGTATTTTAAGATGATTTGTATGACCCTCCCCTCATTATCTCTGCTGCTATTTTCCCCAGGTACATGGACAGCTAAGGTTTAGTGGGACATGTGCCAAATGGTTGGCATGGACAAGTTGGGCTGAAGGGTCTGATTACATGCTGTATGACTCTCTGACTGGGGTTTTCTATGTGGAAACAACAGAGTAAACAAACATTCTAAATAACAGGCACCCAGTTTCAGTAGTAAGAGTATCTCTGGGCATCTTTCATTACAAAAATAATTAAATCATTTGGCAGTAACAGTTTCAATACTTACTATATTGATAATTTTTGGGTTCATGAGCACCTGAAGCTATCCCCCCTTTCAGCTGCACCTGTCAAATTCAAGAGGGCAAACCATGATTCAAGGCAATAATGTACTTCTTACAATCAATGTATTTTCCTAATAAACCCAGATTAACTGAGCTGGCTAAGAGTTGCGATGTATTCTGGGTAAATGTCAGTGCTCTTGGACACTGGACCAGACCTCCTTCTGTCAAATCCATGTGGTAACTCCAATGCTTCCTTATCCCGCATTGAATTAAATCACAGACAAGCATCTTCCTATTTCAAATTGAAGGGCACAGCCTGCAACAACAGGACAACCAAAAAAGGCAATGGCCTTGAATGTCACAAGGCAATTAGATAACAGGGAAAACATAGAAAATAGGTGCAGGAGGAGGCCATTTGGCCCTACAAGCCAGCACTGCCATTCACTGTGATCATGGCTGATCATCCACAATCAGTAACCATGCCTGCCTTCTCCCCATATTCCTTGATTCCGCTAGCCCCCAGAGTTCTATCTAACTCTCTTTTAAATTCATCCAGTGAATTGGCCTCCACTGCCTTCTGTGGCAGAGAATTCCACAAATTCACACCGCTCTAGGTGAAAAAGTGGCCTCTGGTTCTGGACTCCCCCAACATTGGGAACATTTTTCCTGCATCTAGCTCGTCCAATCTTTTTATAATTTTATACATTTCTATAAGATCACCCTCTCATCCTTCTAAATTAGGGAATACAAGTCCAGTCTTTCCAATCTTTCCCCATATGATAGTCCCGCCATCCCGGGGATTAACCTCGTGAACCTAGGCTGCACTGCCTCAATAGCAAGGATGTCCTTCCTCAAATTGGGAGACCAAAACTGTACACAATACTCCAGATGTGGCCTCATCAGGGCCCTGTACAACTGCAGAAGGACCTCTTTACTCCTATACTCAAATCCTCTCGTTATTAGCTTTCTTCGCTGCTTGCTGAACCTGCATGTTTACTTTCAGTGACTGGTGTACAAGGACACCCAGGTCTCGTTGTACTTTCCCTTTACCTAATCTGACACCATTGAGATAATAATCTGCTTCTTTGTTTTTGCCGCCAAAGTGGATAACGTCACATTTATCTACATTATACTGCATCTGCCATTCAACTGCCCATGTCGCCCTGCAACCTCCTAGCATCCTCTTCGGAGTTCACACTGCTACCCAGCTTTGTGTCATCTGCAAATTTACTAGTGTTACTTTTAATCCCATCATCTAAATCATTAATATTTATTGTAAATAGTTGCGGCCCCAGCACCGAGCCTCGTGGCATTCCACTCGCCACTGCCTGCCATTCTGACAGGGACCCAATTATTCCTACTCTTTGTTTCCTGTCTGCCAACCAACTCTCTATCCATGTCAATACCCTACCCCCAATACCATGTGCTCTAATCTTGCCCACTAATCTCCTGTGTGCGACCTTATCAAAAGCTTTCTGAAAGTCCAGATACACTACACCCACTGGCTCTCCTTCATCCATTTTACTTGTCACATCCTCAAAAAATTGTAGACAAAGAACTGCTTAAATATTGACACGATTGCTGTGTGAAACATAATGGGCAGGAGGTGGGTGCTCATTGAGAACAAGGTGGAAGGAGAACTAGGTAGGCACACATATTGATGACTCTCCTTGTGAACTTTATAACCTTCTAAGAATGTAGAGCACAGCACAGGAACATGCCCTTCAGCCACAATGTCTGTGGTGAACAGGATGCCAAGACCAACTCTTATCTGCTAATCCATTCCCTGCATACCCATATGCCTACCTAAAAGTCTGTTAAATGCCACGATCTTATCTGCCCCAGCCACCACCGCAGCAGCGGGTTACAGGCACACACCAACCTTTATGTGTAAAAGAACCTGCCCCTGCACATCTTCCACAAACTTTGCCCCTCTCACCTTAAAAGCCATTTTGGGAAAAGATTCCGACTGTCTACCCTCTCATAATTTTATCTACTTCTATCAGGTTTCCCCGCAACATCTAGAGAAAACAATCCAAGTCTGTCCAATTCTTCCCGTAGCTAATCCAGGCATCATTCTGGTAAGTCTCCTGTGCACCCTCTCCAGAGCCTCCTCATCCTTCCTGTAATGGGGCGACGAGAACTGCATGCAATACTCCAAACGCAGCCTAATCAACGTCCTATAAAGGTGCATCATGACTTGCTAGACTTCATGACAGAACCAGCACATTACATTCACTGATGCACATGTCCCCACCTTGGGAGCAATGGACAAAGCTAATTAAACTCCAACCTAGAACAACAACACACCAGAGAGTTGTGAATCCGTGGAATTCTCTGCCACAGAAGGCAGTGGAGGCCAAATCACTGGATGTTTTAAAGAGAGAGTTAGATATAGCTCTTCGGCCTAACGGAATCAAGGGATATGGGGAGAAAGCGGGAACTTTCTGGATGATTCTGGATGAACTTACTGATTGTGGATGATCAGCCATGATCATTTGAATGGCGGTGCTGGCTCGAAGGGGCAAATGGCTTACCTCTGCACCTATTTTCAATATTTCTAACACCCCACCCCCACCATCCTCATCATTACCCATCTTCCACAACATTATAGGTATTGTGTAAAGTTTTACAGAAAAACCTACCAAGATTTGTTCTCTTGAGTCTTGGCAACATAACGGACTGTTCACATTCCAGTAGACAGAAAGACAATCTAAACGGACAAGCTGAAGGAGGGGAAAAAAACACCAGGAAAATGAGTTTTGAATTTATAATTTAAAGAACAAATTGACTATTTCACAAAATCATTATTCCAAATATTCAATGCTAAAACCACACAAAAAAAAGCCTCTGGTTACCCAAATAATCCGTATTCTGCCAAGATCGTTGACCTGACAGGTTAACTTTGTTCCTGCTAATCCGCTGAATGTTTCCACACTTCTGGTTATATTTTTGATTTCGTCATTTAGTCATAGAGTGATACAGTGTGGAAACAGGCTCTTCGGTCCAACTTACCCACACCAACCAATATGTCCCAGTTACACTAGAGTCATACAGTGATACAGTGTGGAAACAAGCCCTTCAGCCCGACTTGCCCACACCAACCAACATGTCCCAGCTACACTAATCCCACCTGCCCGCATTTGGTCCATATCCTACCAAACCTGTATCAATGTACCTGTCTAACTGTTTCTTAAATGTTGGGATAGTCCCAGCCTCAACTACCTCCTCTGGCAGCTCGATCCATACACCCACCACCCTTTGTGTGAATAAGTTACTCCTCAGATTCCTATTAAATCTTTTCCCCTTCATCTTAAACCTATGTCCTCTGGTCCTCGATTCACTAAGCAAGAGACTGTGCATCTACCCGATCTATTCCTCTCATGATTTTAAACACCTCTATAAAATCACCCCTCATCCTCTTGCGCTCCAAGGAATAGAGCCCCAGCCTACTCAATCTCTCCCTATAGCTCATACCCTCTAGTCCTGGCAACATCCTGATAAATTTTCTTTGTACCCTTTCCAGCTTGACAATGTCTTTCCTAGATTGGTGCCCAGAACTGAACACAATACTCCAAATGCAGCCTCACCAACATCTTATACAACTGCAACATGACCTCCCAACCTCTATACTCAATACCCTGACTGATGAAGGCTAATGTACCTAAAGCCTTTTTGACCACCCAATCTACCTGCGACTCCACCTTCAAGGAAGTATGCACCTGCAATCCTCGATCCCTCTGCTCTACAACAATCCCCAGGGCCCTATCATTCACTGTGTAGGTCTTGCCCAAAATGCAACACCTCACATTTCTCTGCATGAAATTCCATCAACCATTCCTCAGCTCACCTGGCCAATCGATTAAGATCCTGCTGCAATTATTCACAAATATCTTCACTATCTGCAAAACCAGCCACTTTTATATCATTTCCACCATCTATACCTTATTTCACCTATTATTTTTCTACGATAAACTTTTGAATTAGTTTAATACATTGTCTGCATGTCCTCAAATTTTGACAATCATGAGTCAATGCTCGTCAGTAATTCACCCAAAAATTCACACATTCACCCAGTAATTCACACATAACTCTCACAACACCTTTGGCAATTTTGTGCTTTGTCTTAAATACTCTGTTCCAGGGAGAAAAATCAGACAGCCTACTGGATAAAGAGTCACATTTATTAGGACAATCTTAGTGGCTTTACAATGTTCTTTCCTTTCGCTCTTGCAATCTTTTTAAAAGTGGGCGGTAAGACCAGCAAACAACAATCCAGCTTTGGACTAAAAGTAAAAGGTATGCACAAGTTCAGCACCACAGCCTTACAGTATACAAACAAAAATCCCATTTGTGTTTTTGTTTTCCTCATAAAAAAACAAAACTACATCTCTACAGTCTACGCATCAGTCTGAAGAAGGGTCTCGACCCGAAACGTCACCCATTCCTTCTCTCCAGAGATGCTGCTTGCCCCGCTGTTTCTCCAGCTTTCTATATCTATCTTCAGTTTAAACCAGCATCTGCAGTTCCTTCCTACACAAAACTACATCTCTATTCTATAGTCCATTCTGTTTCCAAATTCTAAATTTACCTTTAGCTGTATTAATTTTCATGCATTTTTGGACTTAAGCACATCCAATATCTACTGGACTGCAACCGCAACATTCCCACTATCCTGTCTTTTGGACTGTTTCCAGACTGTTAATTTGCTTTATCAGCGAGTGTCAATATAACACATTGTGGCGGCTCCCAAGGGTCGAGCCATACTTCTACCGACCCCTCAGCACGGGAATGGACTTGTCCAGGGAGGCGGTCCGGGACCAGGTATATAAGGACAAGGTTTGGGCGCGAAGCCATTCCGGCAGACTCGACCCGTCTGATAACCGAGGTACAATAAAATATAACGTTCCCGAAATACCTGGCTCCTTGCCTTTATTTCGGGCCTTTATCGACGCGCTACAACATCGTAATTACTTTTAAATAACTACATGAAGCACAATTCCATCCCAATCGTATTAAGTCACATCATGATAGTATTCTATTGATCCGAGTATTCACTATATTCATCTTTGGAAGCAGTGGTCATCTCCATGTACATACACTAATGCTCCATTAATACAATACCTTCACTTTCAAAACATGTTTTATGATATGTGGAAACAAGGAACTGATTTACACAAAAGGACGCAAAGTACTGAAAATACATAGCGGGTCAGGCAGCATGTCTAAAGAAGGGTTTCGACCTGAAATGTCACCCATTCCTTCTCTCCAGAGATGCTGCCTGTCCCGCTGAGTTACTCCTGCGTTTGTGTCTATCTCTGGAGAACATGGACAGGCGCCGTTCCAGATCGGGACCCTTCCTTTTATATTACTAGACCAAGTGGACCCGTTGGGCCCAAACCTCTCCTGCATTAGTGCACCACCCTCTCCTCCCCCCCTACCCCCTCCCCTCCCCCCCTCCCCGCTCCCCCCCCCCCACCTCCCCTCTCCCCCCTCCTCCCCTCCACCGTCCTCTCCCCCTCCATCCCCCCTATCCTCCCTCCCTCCCTCCTCCCTAGGAGATAGATTTAAACTTCAAAATGTGAATAACTTTAACACCGATTTCAATGAAACTTCTTCCATTAGCACCAAAGGGACGGCAGTGAGTAAGGTGGGCCTAAAATTGTCATGCTATCGTGCACCGTTTTGGCTGTAGTTCAGGAAGAACAAACAAACAAGAGTTTTAGTATATAGATATCTCAAGTGCACAGGAGTCCCAACATTAGAGTGGAGCATCAGGCTTATGACTAATGTTGATCAAGTACCTTATAGATGATTTTTGCGTTGTCACTCAGTATGCATGGGGTCCAGCATTCATCTGCTGTCTGGAAACATAAACAGTTGATAAGTCAGATCATTGTTTTTCAAAAAATCTATATGTTTATCAAAAGTTTTTTTTAATTCACAGCATTTTATATGCAATTGAACCTTATGCATTAGGCAACATACTAATGTCGGGCAAAATATACATTAAGCATCAGGTTTCTATTGTTAGTCTTGACCCAAAATCATGTTTTGAGCAAGGAAGATTTAATTGTGATTGTCTGAATATACACAAATTTCAGATTCTAACATTTTCAAATAAATATTTTATTTTATTTCTGAGGTCTTCTTCTTCTTGCGTTTGAGGCAGCAGAAATTATGTAACGCCCTCCAGGCGCTGTAGCCACTGCAATGTGCTGTTGTCGAGGGCCATGAGGTCTACCCCTCCACCAGGGGGCAGAGGACAGTGCAGTCGAACATGCCGCGCTGCGCTGTTTGTTGGTCTGCTCCACACACGCAGGCTGCTGATGGACGCAACCCCCAACGATGCATGTTGGCGTTGAACCGGCCGACCCCTGTGCGGAGCCGGTTCAGGGCGACCCACTCTTTGCGGGGCGTGTCCAAGCCGGGTGGGGCTGTGGTGTTCGGTGCGACAGTGAATTGAGGAGGTGGCGATGTCTGTTCCCAGCTGGTTCTCCATGCTCCTAGTATGTTGAAACCGGAGCCACAGAGGGTCGCTGCATGACGGGAGAAAGGGTGACGAGATGACAGGCATTGAGGTCCCAGTTGCTGTGAATCCTGGGCGAGGTGGTGCAAAGGATGTTTGGCATCCGATGGTGCCTTGCACACCAGCCTATGAGTGAAGAACTCTCTGCGAAGCTTGGCGGGTGCGATACCTGCGAGCACCGGCAGGAGATCCGTCGGAGTAGGGCGTAGGCAGCCAGTGATGATCCGCATGGTGTCGTTGAGGGTGGCGTCTAGCTTGCTGGTATGAGCGCTGTGGCACCATGCTGGGGCGGCGTACTCAGCGGCGCTGTACACGAGTGCAATAGCACTGGTTCGAAGAGTAGATGTCCTGGCGCCCCATGACGATCCGGCCAAGAAACGCAAGAGGTTGTTCCGTGCCGAGACTTTAGCACGGAGAGCAAGGTGTTGCTTGTAGGTCAGCAGCCGATCTAGTTTCACCCCAAGGTATGTAGGAAATGGGTTGTAGGGTAGGGGTGACCCATTGAGGGTGACGGTTAGCTGGCGTTGAGCTTCCTTGTTGTTCAGGTGAAAGGCCGTTGTGGTGGTTTTTGCCACACTCAGTTTTAGTCTCCAGGTCTTAAGGTAGCCCGCGACAAGTTCCATATCTGCTGAGAGCACATCCAGAAGCAGAAGCCGATTTCTGAGGTAAATCCAGAGTATTTTGGCACAATTACAACTGAACATTGAAAAATTGATAAAGGAGCCAGATTCTTTCAACTCTATTTTGTTAATCATAAAATGCTGACTATTAGAGAATTAATAGCTGAATTCCTGGAGTGTTACTTTAGCAGTTAAGTGATATCATGGTACAAAACACAAAAGCTAATATTTTGCCAGGAATCTGAATCCAGATCCTAATGAATGAGCAAGAAAACAAGACATGCTTGTACAAAATTGGTAATTCATCCAAGTGGTACACCTCCATTTGTATATGGACATTAAACCTGTGAAGCATTAGTTTCACTTAAATACCCGAGTTCAGGACACAACCTTCCTCAGGGAGTGCCACAGCACTTTATTTCAGTGTCATATCAAGTTGCAACGCTTCTGTGCCATAATGCTACACTTGCTGAGCCATCATTCCTTGCTTACTCTGACATCCACACCACCCCAACCCAATTACATTTGTGTCAACAGCCAAGAAGCAAAGCCTTTTGTATCGACAATTAAATGTGTAACAATACCATGAACCATACGACTACAGCTCTGCCTTTAATACCATGATACCATCCAAGCTCATCACCAAACTCACGGGACTTGTTGTCAGCACTCAACTCTGCAACTGGATCCATGACCTCCTGACCAACAGACCCCAATCAGTGAGGATAGGGGACAAATCAACCTCCACGATAAACCTCAACACGCGGGCACAGCAATAATGCGTTTCCCAGCTCCCTTCTTCACTCCTTGTCTACCCACCACTGTGCAGCCATGTACAAATCTGATTCCATTTTCAAATTGACTGACGACACCACCGTAGTGGGCCGGATATCAAATAATGATGAGACGGAGTACAGGGAGAAGAATGAAAACCTCGTGTCCTGGTGTTGAGACAACAACCTTTCTCTCAATGTCAGCAGGACAAGGAGATCGTGATGGGCTTCAGGAAGTGAAGTGGTACACATACCCCAGTTTGCATAGACGGTGTTGAAGTAGAGATGGTTGAAAACTTCAAATTCCTTGGTGTCAACATCACCAACAACTTGTTCTGGACCACGCATATTGAAGCAACGACCAAGAGAGCACACCAACTTTCTTAGATAGCTTAGGAAGTTTTGCATGTTCCCTACAACTCCCACCAACTTCTACAGATGCACCATAGAAAGCATTTTATCCAGATGCATCACAGCTTGGTACAGTACAGAAGGATATGATCCTAATGCAGGCAAATGGGGTTAGCGCAGATACACAAGAAGATTGGCACGGGAATTGGCTGAAGGGCTTGTTTCTGTTCTATGTGACTCCATGACTCTATTTTTGATGCAATGCACAAATGACCTGCAGTGTCTTAATTATCTTAGGATATGTTCTAGGAAAGAAAAACTGCAGCTGGTTTAAATCGAAGGTAAACACAAAATGCTGGAGTAACTCAGCGGGTCAGGCCGCATCTCTGGAGAGAAAGAATGGGTGACGTTTCGGGTTGAGACCCTTCTTCAGACTGATGTCAGGGGAGGGGGCAGGACAAAACTGTCCTGTTCATGTTCCTGTCTAACTGTTTCTTAAATGTTGGGTTAGTCCCAGCCTCAACTATCTCCTCTGGCAGCTTGTTCCATACACCCACCACCCTTTGTGTGAAAAAGTTACCCCTCAAATTCCTATTAAATCTTTTCCCCTTCACCTTAAACCTATGTCCTCTGGTCCTCGATTCACCTACTCCGGGCAAGAGTAGGTTATACACAAGTGATAACTAGGTGATTTTATGCATCTCAATAGGATCACCCCTCATCCTCCTTCGCTCCATGGAATAGAGTCCCAGCCTACTCAATTTATTCACAAAATGCTGGAGTAACTCAGCAGGTCAGGCTGCATCTCGGGAGAGAAGGAATGGCCTACTCAAGGAATGGCCTACTCCCAGCCTACTCAATCTCCCCCTATAGCTCAGCCCTCTTGCCCTGGCAACATCCTTGTAAATCTTCTCTGTACCCTTTCCAGCTTGACAACATCTTTCCTATAACATGGTGCCCAGAACTGAACTCAACTCTCTAAATGCCGCCTCACCAGCATCTTCTACAACTGCAACATGCCCTCTCAACCTCTTCACTCAATAATCTGACTGATGAAGGCCAATGTGCCAAATGCCTTTTTGACCACCCTATATACCTGCGACTCCACCTTCAAGGAAGGTGTCCTTACATTTGTCTCTGCTGTGAAGGGAAAATCTACATCCTTTGCTCTTTTCGGCTTATTAAATATTCATGATTTTGATTATTCTGATCAAAATAACAGTATCCTTTAGAAGTGGCTGGAAAGGGAGACTTCCATTCAAATGTATTTCCCCCACAGCCAATTCAACCTTCTCTATGGAGGATACTACAACAATCTACCAGAGCAACCGTAATGTCAGGAGAAATAGGGGAGTACTCATGCGCGCACACAATGAACAAGATCTACCATAGCAGGCATAATGTCAGGAGAAATAGGTGTGTGCATATGCATGCATACACCATACACGCAATGAACAACAGATCTACATTAGCTCGCATGTCAGGAGAAATTGGTGTGTGTATATGCACACGCATGTGCACACGCAAACGCGCACACACACACATAGACATGGATAAAAGCAATAATTTCCCAAACACATACTGCTTTTACAATACTTTTTGCATGAACCAAGCTTAGCTTTAAAACGGAGAGAGCTTTGCGCATTTGGGATTACCTGTAAACTAAGCTCAGCCAGTGTAACACCAACAGAGACAGGGCTCGAGGCATCTGTAATCTGAAAAATTAAGAACAAACCAAAATTAACAAATTTACCTTTCCCAATAAATGTATGGCCATTCAAGTAATAATGAAACAGACTACCAACCTAAAATTTGTATTTTCAATGTTTGAACGAACAAACCAGTAAAATTCCTAACTTCCAAGCAAATATACATGTCTACTTACAGCATCTTCATATCTTATATGAATGCTCGTTATTTTGATTTGCAGGTTTTTAATAATCTGTGTTGCAAGTTTTTCTCCAAAGGTATCTTTTTTGTCTTCCTTTTCTTTGCCTTAAAAATAAATAAATAAAAATAAAGAGACACTCTTATTCAGAAATTCTACTTTGAGTCTCAGAATCTCTCAGAATTTCTGAGTGGATTATTAAGCTGATGGAGAAATCCTGAGACATTGCTTTAGATATTCACATTTTGTATATCAGGTGGCTACCAAATCAATGTGTTTGGCATTGTCATGCCACCATGTTGTGGACAGACATGGTTCCTGTTTTACTAAGTCAAATTCCAATGCATATGCCTGAAGTGCACCAACTCGCACCCCTCCCTAAACAATGCAGGTACATACTGTGAGGGAAAGGAACAACAATGCAGAGCTTGCACCTTGTGCTGCTCTGAGCATCCGCAATACCCACCTCCAATGCAGAATGGAGCTGCCTCATTCTTCCCTGACCAGCAGACCAGGCAAGCAATTTCACTACACAGCCACTCAACCAACCCAGTTATACTCTGCTATCTTCATCATTAGAAACAGGGCCTGATAATAAAACTTGTTAAAATGGCTTCACTTTTATTAAACTTAGTTTTAACTGAACCGTGTCCCTTTTTTGATGGTTCTATGTTTGAGCCCACATCACCTTGAAAGGTAACCCGAAACGTCACCCGTTCCTTCTCTCCAAGATGCTGCCTGACCTGCTGAGTTACTCCAGCATTTTGTGATACCTTGAAAAGTAATGTCATTTGGCAGCAAATTCTTCAGTATTTTGATGTACCAATACAACATCAAAAACATGAAAGAGTTTTTTGGTGTTGAACACCATCCAAATACAACATAATACTTCTTATACAAAATAGTTGCTATTACTGACATAAATAGCGTAGAAGTCTATTGCATCTTTCAATCGTATTGCACTGGCTTTAATTCATCCTTAATTAAGCTCAAAACTTTAGAATAGATTCAGTGCAAGGAGCTCTCCTCTTGGTGATTGGCAAACTTCATATCATCATCATCATATATATACAGCCGGAAACAGGCCTTTTCGGCCCACCAAGTCCGTGCCGCCCAGCGATCCCCATACATTAACACTATCCTATACCCACTAGGGACAATTTTTACATTTACCCAGCCAATTAACCTACATACCTACAAACTTGTCAGCTCTTTTAAAGAGATAAACAATGCATAAATAAATGTAGGACACGTAAAGCTAATTCCAAAGACCTGCAGGTTTGTAGGTTAATTGGCTTCTATAAATTGGTCCTAGTGTGCAGAACAGGAGATCGCTGGTCGGTGCAGACCTGTTTCCACACTGTATCTCTGATCTAAACTAATGCTTAAACTGCTTAATAGAAATGCTTAATATCATATGCTACTTACTAAATGGAATGTCATTGAATTAAACTGGATGCACTTGAAAGTAGATCATCCTAATCAAACCAAAGCAGATTAAAACTCAATTTTTTGTTTATTCGGGTCCTATTATTCAAGGTAATATTGCAATGGATATTCATTATCCAGCCACAAAAGGCTTATTGCTGTCTGCAGTTTTCTAGTACAGCAGCAAAAATTGCTCATTGGTTGAAAAACTGATTGCTAATTAAGTTAGGTTTCCGAGCAGTACACTTTGCTTATCATCTTGACATCAAGTGAAACAATACTGATGATAATATCCTAAGAGTATGTCCCACTTGTTCCAAAAACTGATTAATGAGAATCATTGAGTCCACAGTAAGCGTATCCAGATTGTAATTGGACACATGGACTTGGTTGAGACAGGCTATCCACTTGGCCTTATCAATGTACTTGCAAGACAGAACATGTAGATGATGTCAACTAATCCAAAAAGCAGTATAAATGTTTGATGACAGTGAGGGAGGGGCAGCATTTACAGAGAAAAGAAGCAGAATCCACTCTTCAGTCTGTTCTTGACTTGTTCACCTAGATTTTGCTACAATTCTCTAATATTGTAAGTATTGTACTTGTGTTTTGGAAATCCTTTGTAAAATATAACCTCTGTAGAAATTACTCCTGAGAATTAAATGTCCTTCATTTTTTAAATATAACTGTGTTTTAACTGCTTTGTAAGTCAGACGTATCTCCTCCTTTGTGGGAGAGGGGGATCACCACTCAAAATAGTGATCATTGACAGCTAAACCCATTCAGAAAAGGAACTTCATAGTAATAAATTAATCTTTGAAAAATAAGTTGTTGCAACATACTCTCCCCAGAGTGAGGGAACTTGCATATTTTCAAAGATAAGGCTTAAAGTTTAGTTTAGTTTAGTTTAGAGATAAAGCGTGGAAACATTTGTTCTATCCTATACCTCAGGGACTATTTACAGAAGCCAATTAACCTACAAACCCGCACTTCTTTGAAGTGTGGGAGGAAACCAGAGCACCCGGAGAAAACTAACACGGTCATAGGGAGAACGTGCAAACTCCATACAGACAGCACCCATTTTCATGATCGATCCCGCATCTCTGGCGCTGTAAGGCAGCAACTGTACCACTGCGCCACCGTGCCACTGATGGCTTGACTTAAGCTCGGGACTCTAGAAGGGAAACACTCAATATCGTCACATTAGGTCAAACAATCATGGCCCAAAATCAACAATCCTTTCACAGGAAAGCATTTGAAAGATTAAACACACAAAATTGAAACCGAACGTTTGAATGGGCAGCAACGTGGCGCAGTCGAGCTGCTGAGATCCTGAAATGAGATCCTGGCAAGTGGAAATTGCAATCATCACTTGGTGAGCCAGATGCCAATCCAACGGACTTCTCAGTTGTCAGCTAGCAAATGAATGGAGCTTTACTGTAGAAAGTGAACGTTTGGCAATGAGGTTTAACAATAATAAGTTCAATACTATGTGAACTCCTCTCTCCTTCCTTTCTGCAATCCAAGTAAGCGTCTGCAACAGAGACCGATCACATCTTTAACATGGTTACACTTTGACAAAGAAATCTCTGGAGTAAGGTATGTCTCTCTCTCCATTTCAATCACCAATCACTGAACTGTCCCTAAGAAATCCACTGAAGTCATATTAGCCCCTACTTCAAGTGTGTCCTGGTTCACCCAAGGTTTCACAATTCCACTTAATTCTCTCCAAATTCACCCCATCTCTTCTCCAATGATTAGTCATTATCCAGTTCCTTTCTGTATTTTTAAAAAATTGCATTGTATTCGTAAAACAACAAATATTTTGTTCCTCCAGTTCTTCATTTAGCCCAAGGATTCTTTGCCTACGCAGAGGAACCCATTCAATCCAACTCACCACTTATATCCCTGTAACCGATTTCCTCGAACATACCCATTAACTCCCCCCAACTCCCCAGCTCTCCTACCATCCACTACACAGTAGATTAATGTTGTGGCCAAATAACCTACTAAACAGTATGTGTCTGGGATGCAGAAGGAAACTAGAGGAAACCGTCCCAATCACAAGAGAATAAGCAAATTACACATGAAGGCCAGAATAGAACGCAGCTTTCTGGAGCTCGAAGAGGCAGTGCCACTGACAACACATACCCTGCTACCATTCTCTTACATCATATGTTTGGTTCTACTATTAAAAATTAATAGTAGAGATAATTAAAAATACAATAAAAATTTACAAGACTCGACTCGAAAGCAAACTAAATGATATGTTCCACACCTACACAATATTACATAGTTGACAGCACGCCAGCCATTCCCACTCAGAGCTAAATACAGCAAGCAGGATATTTAAGGCACAACATTAAAATTTCTCACATACCTTTGGAACGTCCTTTTGCTGATTTCTTAAAATACTTTTTGGACTTTTTATGTTTGCGTCCTTTTTAATGCAAGCAAGCAAAATGCACAGGAAAGAGGAGATAGAGATGTTAGTAAGAGCTGTGACCTGACCACTGACACAAGAATGTTAGAAAATACACGCAAGCAAAATGGGATGTATTGAGAAAAGGCAAAAAAAGTGCCAAAGAAAATAATGGATCCAATGTTCATCATTCAGCGTGCAGAACATTCATAAACCCTTCAGGCAGACCAGTGAAACTTCTACATTCAAAATAAACCAGTATTGCACTCAAAATAAGCTCTGAACTACAATAGACTATTATTATTATTATTTACAGTGCACTATGTTTACATATTCTGTTGTGCTGCAGCAAGTAAGAATTTCATTGTTCTATCTGGGACATATGACAATAAAAACACTCTTGACTTTTGACTCTGAAGCTAAATTGCATTTCTCAACAATAGCTTTCACTCCTTTGCTTTTTGTCAAATCTCTCCCTACAATTTGCCTCCTGCTCTTCACATTTACTGGAAGCTTAATTTCACAACTGGACAGTCTACAGAAGCCATGGGATGTTTGACGCTTTAAAATTACAAAGTGCTTCAGATCATTAATAAATATTAATTACTTATTTATGTTTATACTGTACAATTAAGGAGTATGCACATTATATAAAGCATAGAGCACATATTTGGAATTAAATGTCAAATATCACTAGGATATGAACATTCCAAACAAGTGAAAAGATTGCTTATGCATTAAGCTTGTAGACCATCGGCATTAATAAAGATTAATATGAACAAAATAAAATTTACTGTAAAAATGTAAGAATGTTTCAGAGTTTATGACAGGTTTCCTTAACATGAAACGTAGCTGCTTTGGCTTTTATGGCCACTTGGGTCATTAAGGTGGAACCTATTTCTACACATGTACTACAGATAACATCCTATTGGGATGCATCATAGCGTGATGTTTAGTTAAGAGATACAGAATGGAAACAGGCCCTTCGGCCCACTGAGACCACGCCGAAAACGATCACCCATTCGCTAGTTCTGTGTTATCCCAGCTTCGCATCCTGCACAGTAGGGGCAATTTACCGAAGCCAATTAACCTACAAACCCGCACGTCTTTTTAATGTGGGAGGAAATGTGGGCACCCAGAGAAAGCCCATTCGGTCACAGGGAGAACGTACAAACTCTATACAGACAGCAACCGTAGTCAAGATTGAACCTGGGTCTCTGGCGCTGTATGGCAGCAAGTCTACCACTGTGCCACTATGCCCTCAGTTGATACAACAATTGCTTTTCCTAAGACCACAAGAAACTACAGTGGTGTTGTGGGAAGATGTGGTGTTGTGGAAGACCATGAGAAACTACAGTGGTGTTACCTGTCCATCAGGCAAACCAGCCTCCAACTCCCCCCACCCCCCCCCCCCCCACCCCAACCCCATTGACTCTAACGACACTTCACGCTGCCATGAGAAAGCAGCCAACTTAATCAAGAACCACTCACATCTCTCTCTCCTCCCACACTCCCTCGTCTTCCCTGTCCCATTAGACAGAAAATCCAGACTCTTGCTATCAGACTCTTGAACTATCATATGCTAAAGATACATTACCAATCTCCCATTCTAGCTCATTGCAGCCTTCCACTTTTTATCTTCACTTTCTCTGTATCTGTAACACTGCATTTTGCATTGTTTCTTTTATCATTTTGCACTACTAATTGTATTTGTGGCTTAAATGTACCCGTGTATGGTATGATCTGCCTGGGTAGTACAAAAAATAATGTTTCTCCACAGTCTCTCAGTAATGTGTAAAAATGAACCGATACCAATAGAAACTGGAGAAAACAAGCATTGAGTGTAATTGCATTCAATTAGGAGGGTGGAAAGTAGGGAACAAGTGGCAATGAAAGCGAAAGTAGCCATTTAGGAACCTTAATACCTGCAGTATGTCCTGGTTTGTCACAAAATATCAAATTAGAATACAACCCATTTTCCACAACATTCAACAACATTGGATGGTCAAACATTTACAGCAGTTTTATTTCAAGCTTATTACTACATTTTCAGGAAATCCATGATTATTATGAAGATCAGAGTACAAATGAATAATAATGTTTCCACATTTTTCAACTTGGGTTGACATGGGACTGACCGAAACACACCTCGCCCACTGCTTGTGAGAAGTTGCCATTATCTACTTGACCACACGTAGCCACAGCACTTCCCTTCAACTGAAAGTTAATTTGGTTAACCCTAATCTAAATAAAAACTAAGTGACATCTACAATGCACAAAACTGCTTATGTTCAGGGACCACCTTAGCCCTGAAATGTCTTTTATTAGGCCAACAGGATTTCCCTTCTTTCCATGTCGTTTCATAAATCACTCAAGACTGCAAGCAAACCACTCATCAGAATCTATCCCTTGGGAATTTCTATTTATAAAAGCATATGCCTGGATGAACACTACTGATCAGGGAGAATGTCACAGCTACACTTACAGAGGACAATGTAGAATGTTGAATGAAAATATACAAATATACAATGAAAATATGTTTGCAGATGACACTATAGGTGGTGGTATTGCAGATAACGAAGATAGTTATCCACAATTACTACAGGATCTTGATCAGTTGTGCAAGTGGGCTGAGGAATGGTTAATCAAGTTTAATGCAGATAAGTGCAAAGTACTGCATTTTTGGAAGTCAAATCTGGACATGGAAGACTTTATCAAATCTACATGTAGACAAAATCCATGTAGACAATATCCACCGCCCCAACCTTTGTCACCTCCTCAAAAACTCGATCAAGTTAGTAAGACACAACCTGTCTTGGTAGTACAGCGTGTACAAAGCCATGCTGACTGTCCATAATTTAAACCCATTCTCTTCCAAATGGGGTTAAATCCTATCCTGAAGAATCTTCTCCAATAGTTTCCCGACCACTGACCGGCTCACCAGCCTACAATTCCCTGCATTCTCTATACTTCCCTTCCAAAGTAAGGAACAACATAGCTGCTCCTCAGTCCTCCGGGACCTCACCTGTGGCTAGGACGACACAAAGATCTTCGTCAAGGCTCCCACAATCTCCTCTCTTGGATATCCTGGGATAAATCGCATCAGGTCCAGGAGATTTATCCACCTGAATGCTCTTCAAGAACCCCAATACCTCCTCCCTCTTCTTAATCCCAAACTACCCTTGCATATTAATATTCTCCACACTGATCTCACTGTCTGCCACGTCCTTGGTGAAAACATATGCAGAGTATTTCGCTTGGGCAGCTTGCAGCCCAGTGATATGAACATTCACTTCAGGTAGCCCCGGCATTCCCTCTCTCTCTATCCCTCCCCCACCCAAGTCACACTAGCTTCTCATTTTCACCCTTCATACAGCTTATAATGGCCTGTTTCCTTTATCATCGTTACATTTTTGCATATCTTTCATTCATTGTTCTTTATCTCTCCACATCACTGTCTATATCTCGTTTCCCTTATTTCCCTTATTCCTAACTAGTCTGAAGAAGGGTCTCGACCGAAACGTCACCCATTCCTTCTCTCCAGAGATGCTGCCTGTTACTCCAGCTTGTGTCTTCATGCAAAGTACTTGTTTAGTACCTCACCTACACCCCCAAACTCCAAGCTCAAATTCTGCCCTTTATCCTGTGCGGTCCAACCTTTTCCCTAGTTATCCTCGTGTTTAAAAAGCACTGGGATATTCTTGGATGACCTTGTACCGCTGCACTACAGAGAGCATACTGACATACAGCATCTATGTGTGGTATCCCAGCTGCACGGCAGTGGATAGCAGAGCTCTTCAGCGGGTCGTCTGCAGAGCGCAGAGGATCATTGGGACCAGCTACCAGCCCTGGAGGACATCTACAACGCACGCTGCCTCAGGAAAGCCACCAGCATCTACAAGGACTCACATGCCACCGTCTGTTTGAACTACTTCCACCTGGCAGACGTTACAAGGCCTTCTACGCCCGCACCTCCAGACTAAGAAACAGCTTTATCCCTAGAGCTATAGCTGCTCTGAATCGGTCCTGCTGAGAGCCAGTCATGATCTGTCTCTGCCCCCAGGGTCAACTGACACAACTGACCCCTGCATGAACCTTTTTTTGCACTTTACCTTGTTCCCCCTTTTTTTCCTCCCCCCCCCCCCCCCCCCCCCCCCCTTTGTTGTTTTTACTTTCGCCGTGATTTATTTATATATTTGATTTGGTAGCATCGATATGGAAGCGACATTCAAAATCTCGTTGTACTTGCACAATGACAATAAAGGATATTGTATTGTATTGTATTGTATTGAATCCAACCCATCAAAGCCATTTTGTGGCCCCCTTTCGGCCCTTCTAATCACCCACTTGAGATCTTTTCCCTTTTCTTTATATTCTTCAAATATAAATTCTTCAAATAATCTGATTCCAGCCTCTTAAATACTGCATAAGCTTCCTTTTTCTTTTAGACTAAGCATATACTTCCTTATTCTTTTTGACTTATGTTAATGTTAATCATCTTGGTCAGCAAAGCATCTCAGTTTGAAATATTCAGTGGGCTAACACTTAATAATTTTTGGGACTTCTATCATCCTTCATATGAAGCAGTGTACCCGAACTTCTCTCCTGCAGGGCTGGGTCTGATTTTAAATGTTCTTTCCTTTAGTTCCTACTTTGGCATCAAAGTTTTTTTTCCAATCATCTTCTTCCAAGATAATAAAAAACTTGAATTAAGATTGCCTAGTAACAACCTGCATTCCAGTCTTCAGATGTCTTCAAGCCATCTTTCCTCCATGGAAGCCGAGTGACACAGCAAATCCTACATCTTCTGCCAGGAAGAATGTACGGTAATCCCGCTGTTGTCTAATCAGTGTTTTATACAATTACCAAAATTAGCTTCTCTTTTAAATTAGAAATTAACCCTCAAAGGCTTCTCTTGACACAAAAGTTAACAATAGAGCAAAGTTTTTGAATATTTGTTGATTATGCATTTGATGAATGAAGAGCATATGGACTTCCAAATATGTATTGTTTTTCTTGGGTAAATTAGAACAAAGTAATGCACTGCAACACCTACCAGGTTTGATATCCTTACAAACGTAGTTTTCCAGGGAAAACACGAACTCTCCAGAAGCAGCACCTTCATCCAGGATGCAGCGACAACAATAGGGAGACAGTGTTCACAATCGAGCACAATGTGAAGATATATTAACCAGATTTTCAATTACCAATAGTCAACATCATTACACTTTGAAGCAGCATGCAGAGTAAATGTTTAAAAAGAAAATCTTCAGGAGAGAAATCTTCCAGTGGTCTTGCTGCAAACTGTCGTACAAACCAAAGATTTAATTAGTTTCTTGCTGCTGCCTCTATTTGACCTGTGGAGGGTGATGTAGTTGGATCAGAGGTGGACCAACTTTGTTGATTCAGCTCCAATCGCCAAGCAATCTGGATAACAGTCAGGACCACTGACCATGACCTCTAACCAGACCATGACCTCTAACCAGCAAAAGGAGGGCCAAGGAGAAACGGAAGAACGTAATGGTGGCACTGTGCAAGAGTAACATCTTAACAAGCCAGTATACCTCCTATATCAGAAACAGTTCATGATAAATAAGAACAACGGACATTTTTCAAAAGTTTGCTTTATATTACTTACAGTTTTAAATTCCCTTTAAAAATAAAAACATGGTTGATAAATCATCCTGAAGTTAAGGTATTATATTCACCGTGCAAAGTGTAGTAATTCGGTATTATTATATGTCATTTCATGCTGCCATTAACCCCACCAAAATAGCAAACCAAGGAGGGACTGCCCTCCATCTTAAAACCATCCGCACATCAGTAACTGCCTTAAAATAAAGAGCAGGATTTATTCAAAGACCAAAAATTAGCCTAAGCTATGAATACTTTATACATCTGAATTCAAATTAATTGTGCCCTTGGACAATTTGATTTGATGTTTACATTGATGGTTAATCCAGTAATTTTAATCCAAATATTTTGATCATGCAAAATAAAATTGAGCCATCAGCAATGGATTTGGAAGTTACAAAACCCAGTAGAATATACCTTCAGAACCAACATAATGAAACTGGTTCAGTGTAATCATCCTGGAGCAATAGATACATATAGCCAATAGCATCAAGTAGGTTAGCCAGAAATTGTTAAGTTAGAAAATAAACAATCATTTGCAATTTATGAACACAATCGGAAGTCCTGGGTTATCCATTTCACTTTCACTTAGAGTAGAAAGCCTCGCAGCATAAAGACCAGTGTTGAGTCACAGTTCACTCATAAAATCAATTAAAATAGACTGAAATTTGCATGACCAAAGGCACATTTACGAATGATGGCTGCAAACACTATGATTCATCAATAGTGAATTGGAGCATTGTAAGAAAGGTGGATGAGCTTAGAGCCTGGATTGACATCTGGAAGTATGATAATAATAATAATAATGCATTTTATTTATATAGCGCTTTTCATATACTCAAAGACGCTTTACAGAGATTTTGAGAACATAGGGAAATGAATAAATAGATAAATAAGTAAATAAATAAATGAACAGAGAAAGGACAGAAGGTGAGGTGACCTTCAGTGGTTGAAGGCAGTACTGAACAGGTGAGACTTCAGTGATGTTTTGAATGTGGTGAGTGTGGAGGAGTCTCTAACGGTTTGGGGTAGTGAGTTCCATAGGGTGGGAGCAGCGATGGAGAAAGCCCTGTCCCCCCAGGATCTGAGTTTGATATTGTGGCGATCAGTGAAACATGGTTGCAGGAGGGTTGCGATTGGCAATTAAATATTCCAGGATTTCATTGTTTCAGATGTGATAGAATCGGAGGGGCAAGAGGTGGGGGTGTTGCATTGCTTGTCAGGGAGGATATCACAGCAGTGCTTTGGCAGGACAGACTAGAAGGCTCGATTAGGGAGGCTGTTTGGGTGGAACTCAGAAATGAGAAAGGTTTAGCAACACTTATAGGGGTGTATTATAGACCGCCAAATAGGGAACGAGAATTGGAAGAGCAAATATGTAAGGAGATAGCAGATATTAGTAGTAAGCACAGAGTAGTGATTGTGGGTGATTTCAATTTTCCGTACATAGACTGGGAATCACATTCTGTTAAAGGGCTGGATGGTTTGGAGTTTGTAAAATGTGTGCAGGATAGTTTTTTGCAGCAATACGTAGAGGTACCTACCGGAGAAGGGGCAGTGTTGGACCTCCTGTTGGGAAATGAGACGGGTCAGGTGACGGAGGTATGTGTTGAGGAGCACTTTGGGTCTAGTGATCACAATGCCATTAGTTTCAATATAATTATGGAGAAGGTCAAATCTGGACCAAGGGTTGAGATTTTGGATTGGAGAAAGGCTCATTTTGAGGAGATGAGAAAGGATTTAAAAGGAGTGAAATGGGACTTTTTGTTTTATGAAAAGGATATAATAGAGAAATGGAGGATATTTAAAGGTGAAATTTTGAGAGTACAGAGTCTTTATGTCCCTGTTCGGTGGAAAGGAAAGAATAATAATTTGAAAGAGCCGTGGTTTTCCAGGGAAATTGGACACTTGGTTCGGAAAAAGAGGGAGATATACAATAAATATAAGCGGCAGGGAGTAAATGAGGTTCTTGAGGAATATAAAGAATGTAAAAGGAATCTTAAGAAGGAAATTAGAAAAGCGAAAAAAAGATATGAGGCTGCTTTGGCAAGTAATGTAAAAGTAAACCCCAAGGGGTTCTACAGATATGTCAATAGCAAAAGGATAGCGAGGGATAAAATTGGTCCATTAGAGAGTCAGAGTGGATAGCTATGTGCTGAGCCGGAAGAAATGGGGGAGATATTAAACAATTTCTTTTCTTCGGTATTCACCGAGGAGAAGGATATTGAATTAAGTGAGGTAAGCGAAACAAGTAGAGTAGTGATGGAAATTATGAGGATTAAAGAAGAGGAGGTACGGACACTTTTGAAAAATATAAAAGTGGATAAGTCTCCAGGTCCTGATAGGATATTCCCTAGGACATTGAGGGAAGTTAGTGCAGAAATAGCAGGGGCTATGACGGAAATATTTCAAACATAATTAGAAACGGGGATGGTGCCGGAAGATTGGCGCATTGCGCATGTTGTGCCTTTGTTTAAAAAAGGTTCTAAAAGTAAATCTAGCAATTATAGACCTGTTAGTTTGACGTCTGTGGTGGGAAAATTAATGGAAAAGATACTTAGGGACAATATATATAATTATATGGATAAACAAGGCCTGATTAGAAACAGTCAACATGGATTTGTGCCTGGAAGGTCATGTTTGACTAATCTTCTTGAATTTTTTGAAGAGGTTACCAGGGAAATTGATAAGGGCAAGGCTGTGGATGTTGTCTATATGCACTTCAGTAAGGCATTTGACAAGGTTCCACATGGAAGGTTGATTAAGAAGGTTAAATCGTTGGGTATTAATAGTGAGGTTGCAAGATGGATTCAACAATGGCTGAATGGGAGATACCAGAGGGTAATGGTTGACAATTGTATGTCAGGTTGGAGGCCAGTGTCTAGTGGAGTACCCCAAGGATCTGTGTTGGGTCCACTGTTGTTTGTCATTTACATTAATGATCTGGATGATGGTGTGGCAAATTGGATTAGTAAATATGCAGATGATACTAAGATAGGTGGTGTAGTTAATAATGAAGTAGAGTTTCAAAGTCTACAGAGAGACTTGGGCCTTTTGGAAGGGTGGGCTGAAATATGGCAGATGGAGTTTAATGCTGATAAGTGTGAGGTGCTGCATTTTGGTAGGACAAATCAAAATAGGACGTACAGGGTAAATGGTAGGGAATTGAGGAATGCAGTGGAACAGAGGGATCTGGGAATAACTGTGCATTGTTCCCTGAAGGTGGAATCTCATGTGGATAGGGTGGTGAAGAAGGCATTTGGTATGCTTGCCTTTATAAATCAGAGCATCGAATATAGAAGTTGGGATGTAATGTTAAAATTGTACAGGGCATTGGTGAGGCCGAATCTGGAGTATGGTGTGCAGTTCTGGTCGCCAAATTATAGGAAGGATGTCGACAAAATGGAGAGGGTACAGAGGAGATTTACTAGAATGTTGCCTGGGTTTCAGCACTTAAGCTACAGAGAGAGGTTGAACAGGTTGGGTCTTTATTCTTTGGAGCGTAGAAGGTTGAGGGGGGACTTGATAGAGGTATTTTAAATTTTAAGAGGGACGGACAGAGTTGACGTGGGTATGCTTTTCCCTTTGAGAGTGGGGAAGATTCTAACAAGGGGACATAGCTTCAGAATTGAGGGACAAAAGTTTAGGGGTAACATGAGGGGTAACTTCTTTACTCAGGGTGGTGGCTGTATGGAATGGGCTTCCGGTGGAAGTGGTGGAGGCAAGCTCGATTTTATTATTTAAGAGTAAATTGGATAGGTATATGGATGAGAGGGGATTAGAGGGTTATGGTCTGAGAGCAGGTAGATGAGACTAGGTCAGAGAGAGTGGTCGGCGTGGACTGGTAGGGCCGAATGGGCCTGTTTCCGTGCTGTAGTTGTTATATGGTTATATGGTTAATACATAAGCTAACCTATGTTTACTTGTGAGGTTGCAGTAGAGATGAGGAAAGAGATACAAATACAAATGTTCCTCCCAGCAGGAAACACAATGCACAAAACTTTCATCATTCCTTTCTCACAGCTTGATCAAGCTGTTAGGGATTGTCCAGCCATAGAAAACGGCTTCTCAGCCCACCTTGTCCTTGCCAACAATTAAGTGCCCATCTATACTGATCTCAACACTTATTCCAAAACCTTTTCTGCCTCTCTGATTCAAATTGTTGTCTAGATATTTGATAAATTTTGTAAGAGTCTGCATCCAACACCTATCAGGCAGTGAGTAACCACCACCCTATAGTTGAACGAATTCATTAGTCATGGGAGCAGAATATGAACATTCGGCTTATCAAGTCTATTCCGCAATTCAATTATGGCTGATATATCTTTCCCTCTCAACCTCATTCTCCTGCTTTCTCCCCATAACTCCTGATCAAGACTGACTTGATTTGGCTCTAGTCAACAGCTCTGACTTGGCTTCCACAGCTGCCTATGGCAATAAATTCCACAGATTCACAGCCCTCTAACTCAAGAAATTCCTCCTCATCTCCTTTCTAAAGGTACGTCCTTTTATTCTGAGGCTATGACCTCTGGTCCTAGACTCTCCTCCTAATGGAAACATCCTCTCCACTCTATCCAGTCCTATTCTTCCTTATAGCCCCTCCAAAATCTCAAAGAACTTACTTTAAGCCAATGCCCTCTGACTATAGATAACTCTGATTTGGGGAAAATCTTCCTACTATTCACAACTATCAGGTCCCCTTGGCCTTCTCCGCAGCAGGGAAAACAAATTAAGGAAAACAAATTGGGAGGTCATGTTGCAGTTGTATAAGACGTTGGTGATAACGCATTTAGAATACTGTGTTCAGTTCTGGGCACCATGTTATAAGAAAGATGTTGCCAAGCTTGAAAGGGTTCAGAAAAGATTTACGAGGATGTTGCCAGGAGTGAGCTATAGGGAGAGGTTAAGTAGGCTGGGTTTCTATTCCATGGAGCACAGGAGGATGAGGAGAGATCTTATAGAGGTATACAAAATCATGAGAGGAATAGATCTGGTAGATGCAGTCTTTTACCCAGAGTAGGGGAATCAAAGACCAGGGGACATAGGTTCAAAGTGAAGGGGAAAAGATTTAATAGAAATCGAGGGGTAACCTATTCACACAGAGGGTGGGTGGGGGAAGGGAACAAGCTGCCAGAGGAGGTAGTCGAGGCTTGGACTATCCCATTGTTTAAGAAACAGTTGGACAGGTACATGGATAGGACAGGTTTGGAGGGTTATGGACCAAGCGCAGGCAAATGGGACCAGTATAGCTGGGACATTGTTGGCTGGTGTGGGCGAGTTGGGCCAAAGGGCCTGTTTCCACACTGTATCAATCTATGACCCTATGACTCTATCTAAATCCAGTCTACCCAATGTCTTGTCCTAATCCTATGCAACATCTTGTTGAATCTCCTCACAACATTCGTATGGAAAGAATCACATTCTTTCCATACTAAATGACCTAAACTACATACAATATTCCAGATGTGCCCTCTGCTATTTTTTTAAACAGGTTTTTGACTCATGTGATCAGTATCAAATGCCCACTCTCTCTTAAATGTTAATTCCCTCTGGTCCAGATTAGCAGGAGAGGAGGGTGAAAAGACACTGATGGGAGAATAAATGGGAAGCATGTGGAGAGGTGGTTCAGGCAGTCCCAGGTCAGGTCTCAGCAGGTTGGGAAAAATGGAAATTGGGTGGAGTGCAGGTTTTGAGAAGTTCACCTGCCATGCCGGCGGTTGATGGAACTCTCTCCAAGTCATGTGTTTCAGGATTGTGGTTTCCATTGTGAAGGAGACTGAACCAGCAACCACACCTCCAGGATATCCATTCTACAGATGCAGGTCAGGCAGCATCTCTGAACGACATAAATCGGCGACATTTCCAAATTACTGACATATAGTCCGAAAGCACTGACTTGTCATGATTAGTTGGTTTTGAATTGCACGCTTAATAGAAGACAACCCCAATCTACAGTCAAAAGATAGACACAAAATGCTGCAGTAACTCAGCAGTACAGGTCGCGTCTCTGCAGAAAAAGAATAGGAGACATTTCGGGTCGAGACCCTTCTCCAGATATACTGCCTGACCCTCCAGCATTTTATGTCTATAATTCAGTGTAAACCAGTATCTGCAGTTTCTTCCTACATATGATTAAATGCCATATCCTGCTGCTCTATCTGTCAGAATTAAAATCCAGAAGCTATAATAGAAGGGCCAAAATTACACTCATGTATGTAAATAAAAATTGAAAACACTGGAACATTTTACCAAACACACCTTTTTGTGCTGCTTTTTCCAAGGCTTCTTCAATTCGCTGAAGCTCTTTCTGTTTATTTTCCTGCAATTGCTTTTCTTCCTTTTCTGCATCATATTGGATACCTTGAAGAACAAAAACAGAATGTAATTTCCAAGCAGATGTTTCATTAATCTTAACGGAAAAAAGTAAAATCCAGTTACACAAAGTGCTGGAGTAACTCAGCGGGTCAGGCAGCATCTCTGGAGGACATGGATAGGCGATGTTTCTGGTCGGAATCCTTCTTCAGACTGCAGTCAGATAAAGGGTCTCTACCCCAAATGTCGCCTATCCATGTCCTCCACAGATCCTGTCTATCTACGAGTTATTCCAGTACTATTTTTTTTGTAAATCAGTATCTGAAGTTCCTTGCGTCTCCAAGCCAAGTAACATAAATACAAGTCTGAAAAGGGGTCCCAACTCAAAACGTCACGTATCCATGTTAACCAGAGATGCTCGACACAAAGTGCTGGAGTAACTCAGATGGTTACTCAGAGAAAAAGGATAGGAGACGTTTCCATGGGAGGGTGGAGTCCCTTCTTCAGACTCCCAGAGAAACAGAGCTGCTGCCTGATCCACGGAATTACTTCAGCACTTTGTGTCTTTTGTTTTTACACAAGTACAATTTTTGTGTTTACACAAGTACTATTTGGCAAATTCAAAAGCCCTAACCACACTGTACCAGTAACAACAGAAAATGCTGGAACTTCTCTGGTCTGGCAAAATGTAGAGTGGGGAAGAGCAAAGATGGTGGGGTAGTTGGGGCATGTGCTCAGGGTGGAAAGAGTGTGAACAATCCACCCACTCAACATACAAGAAATCATTTCTCAAACTAAATGGGAAGGGAAAAAATTGTCACGCTAAGTTTCACATACGGGTCTCGCATTGATGTGGGCTACATAGCTGGTGACGTAAAGACTGAGGGGGGATCTTATAGAAACATATAAAATTCTTAAGGGGTTGGAGAGGCTAGATACGGGAGATTGTTCCCGATGTTGGGGAAGTCCAGAACCAGGGGTCAAAGGTTAAGGGGGAAGTCTTTTAGGACCGAGATGAGAAAACATTTCTTCACACAGAGAGTGGTGAGTCTGTGGAATTCTCTGCCACAGAAGGTAGTTGAGACCAGTTCATTGGCTATATTTAAGAGGGAGATAGATGTGGCCCTTGTGGCTAAAGGGATCAGGGGGTATGGAGAAAAGGCAGGTACAGGTTACTGAGCTGGATGATCAGCCATGATCATATTGAATCGCGGTGCAGGCTCGAAGGGCCGAATGGCCTACTCCTGCACCGATTTTCTATGTTTCTATGTAACTCAACTAAACTACTGGTTCAGTAAAAAAGTCAAATCCAACTGTGTGTCTCCCTGCCATTGGCCACAAGGAAAGTTATTCTCCACAACCAATGTTTCCCAGAGACTAAAGAACTTTCCCCCAATCACTGTAAATTAAACTCAAAGGAAAAATACTGCAGATGCTGGAAATCTAAAATAAAAGAAAATGATGCATTTTGAAACATTCCCAAGGTTGTAATAAAATGTATCAAACCCGAAACATTAACGGTTTCTCTTCCCATAGATGCGACATGCTGAATGTTTCCAGCAATTTCTGGTTTGTCCTAGTGCATCAGTCACTGAAAGGAAGCATGCAGGTACAGCAGGCAGTGAAGAAAGCCAATGGAATGTTGGCCTTCATACCAAGAGGAGTTGAGTATAGGAGCAAAGAGGTCCTTCTGCAGTTGTACAGAGCCCTAGTGAGACCGCACCTAGAGTACTGTGTGCAGTTTTGGTCTCCAAATTTGAGGAAGGATATTCTTGCTATTGAGGCCGTGCAGCGTAGGTTCACTAGGTTAATTCCCGGAATGGCGGGACTGTCGTATGTTAAAAGACTGGAGCGACTAGACTTGTACACACTGGAATTTAGAAGGATGAGAGGGGATCTTATTGAAACATATAAGATTATTAAGGGGTTGGACACGTTAGAGGCAGGAAACATGTTCCCAATGTTGGGGGAGTCCAGAACCAGGGGCCACAGTTTAAGAATAAGGGGTAGGCCATAATAGAACGGAGACGAGGAAAACCTTTTTCAGTCAGAGAGTTGTAAATCTGTGGAATTCTCTGCCTCAGAAGGTACTGGAGGCCAATTCTCTGGATGCTTTCAAGAGAGAGCTAGATACTCTTAAAGGGGGTATGGGGAGAAGGCAGGAACGGGGTACTGATTGTGAATGATCAGCCATGATCACATTGAATGGCGGTACTAGCTCGAAGGGCCGAATGGCCAACTCCTATTGACTATTGTCTATTGTTTTAGGACATGGATCATAGATGAGTCAAGTACAGGAACAGCCCTTCAGCCCACATCTGTGCCAAACATAATGCCATGATAAACAAATCATTCCCAACGTATCTGTGTGCCTCGAAAAGCTACTCAAACACCGCTATCAGAATTAGTTTAGTTTAGAGATGGAAACAGATCCTTCAGTCCACAGTCCATGCTGACCTGCTCACACTAGTTCTATGTTATCCCACATTCTCATCCACTCCTGCTGCACACGAGGGGCAATTTACAGAAGCCAATTAACTTATAAACCCTCACATCTTTGAGATGTGGGAGGAAACCGATCATAATGAAGGAAACCCATGTAGAAGGTGCAAACTCCACACAAGCAGCACACGAGAACAGGATTGAACCCGGGTCTCTGACGCTGTGAGGCAGCGGATATACCAGCTGCACCCTGTGCCGCCCTTATTAACCCCGCTATCAGTGTGGATTCCGTCTATCCAGAAGCACAGTCAATATGATCTTCAGTATGGGACAACCACCAAAACAGATTACTGAAAAATATCCCACCCATTCAACCACACCAAATGCCTTGACTCCATCGATCGCAGGGGACTGAGCAACACCTCCCTCAAATTAGGCTACCCGCAGTTTAAATACTGTATATTATATAACCATTAACAACATTTCAACTCTATAAATAAAAGAGCATTCAACGTTACTTACTTCCCTCTGGAACAGCCAGAAGGTGCAAACCATCCAATGTGGCCACCACTGCCTCACTGTACAGATTCTTCCATGGAATCTTCAAAGTAAGCTTGTCTGTAAGTGAAAAGATCAATAGTTACTCAGAGAGAGAAACAAAACATCACAAGCATAACACTTGGCCTAGTAATTTACGAATTAAGGCTTCAAGTGATTATGGTAATTGTGCAATTAAAAGTAAGTACAAGTTCATCATAATTTTAAGTTTTCTCTCACACATACTCCTGTAAACATCCGGCACAATAAACAGCATGTGTAGAAAGGGGCTGCAGATGCTGGTTTATACCGAAGAAAGACACAAAATGCTGGAGTAACTCAGCGGATCAGGCAGCATCTCTGGAGGAAAAGGATGGATGATGTTTCAGGTCAGAACATTATCAATGAAATGTGGATAAATGTGAGGTTATCTACTTTGGTGGCAAGAACGGGAAGGCAGATTATTATCTGAATGGTGTCAAGTTAGGAAAAGGGGAAGTACAACGAGATCTGGGTGTCCTAGTGCATCAGTCACTGAAAGTAAGCATGCAGGTACAGCAGGCACTGAAGAAAGTTAATGGCATGTTGGCCTTCATAACGAGAGGAGTTGAGTATTGGAGCAAAGAAGTCCTTTGGCAGGTGAGACCACACCTGGAGTATTGTGTGCAGTTTTGGTCTCCTAATTTGAGGAAGGACATTCTTGCTATTGAGGGAGTGCAGTATAGGTTCACGAGGTTAATTCACGGGGTTAATTCATATGATGAAAGAATGGAGTGACTGGGCTTGTGTTCACTGGAATTTAGAAGGATGAGAGGGAATCTTATAGAAACATATAAAATTATTAAGGGATTGGACACGCTAGATGCAGGAAACATGTTCCCGGTGTTGGGGGAGTCGAGAACCAGGGGCCACAGTTTAAAAATAAGGGGTAGGTCATTTAGAACAGATGAGGAAAATCTTTTTCACCCAGAGAGTTGTGAATTTGTGGAATTCTCTGCCACAGAGGGCAGTGTAGGCCGATTTACTGGATGCATTCAAAAGAGTTAGATAGAGCTCTTGGGGCTAGCGGAATCAAGGGATATGGGGAGAAGGCAGGCACGAGTTACTGATTGTGGATGATCAGCCATGATCACAATGAATGGCGGTGCTGGCTCGAGGGGCCGAATGGCCTACTCCTGCACCTATTGTCCATGTATCTATGTGAAAGTAGAGGGGAGGTCCAACCCAAAACGTCACCCATCCTTTTTCTCCAGACATGCTGCCTGACCTGCTGAGTTACTCCAGCACTTTGAGAATATCTTCACCATAAACAGCATGTCAGTCGAGGAGAGAGCAAGGCAGCACACCTCACTGACAACAGATAAAGACGGTTGATCCCAAAGTCTGTTCCAGCAGTGTTGTGGTAAGGGGATATCCAAACCAGCCCAACCTTCAAGTGCCAGCTGAAGAACTCCTAACACAGCTGGTGAGAGAGGGTTCAAACTCTGAAGCAATGCGCCAGATTGAGTGGAGACCCAAGGAACTGCGGGCGTTGGAATTGTGAGTAAAACACCAAGTACTGGAGGAACTCAGTCTGAAGAAGGATCCCGACCCAAACCACTGTCTGTCCATTCTCTCCATTACCCACTACACTTTCTTTGTTTTGCACCAGGTTGAATATTGTCCATGAAACCCAAAGCAGCATTTTTAATTTATTTTTAACTCCAGCAGCACATGTAATTAGCACAATAAAAAAGTGAGGTATTAATATGCAGTCAAAAGTCATTGTACACATTGTCGAAACAAAATGTACACGGTCCTACAAAGTGAATATTGGGAGTTAGGCAGCATCTCAAAGGTTATACTTTCTGGATTTCTTCCAGTGCCATGCAGTAGTGAGTCTAGAAATAAGAGCATGGGCAGATGAATGCCCGGCTGAGAAGCTACTGGAGGAGGAAGGGATCAGCGTGTCCCGGAAGTTTTAAAAAACAATATGTGTGGAGCCCCTACAGAGGGGACAACACAACCTCCTCTTGGGAAATGAGGCTGGGCAACTGGCTGATTTATCAGAGGGGCCAGTGAGCATAATCCTGTAAGCCTTCAAATGGTTATGAAAAAAGAGAGAACTGGGCCACAAATTAAGTCCTAAAGTAGGGAAAGGTTCAGTGTAATGATATTAGACGGGAGTTTGCAAAGGTTATTTTGGAGAGATTGTTTCCCGGTAAAGGCGCATCTGGCAAGTATGGTATTGGTTTATTATCGTCACCTGTAGTGAGATACAGGCTGAACACCGATTTTCCAGCACACTCGGTTCCAGAGCCTTTCTGGATTATCCATTTTTCTGAACAAACAGAGATCACTGAATAATGAAACAACAATACACTCCAGGCCCACTAATGACACCCCTCCCGTATCTTGCAAGTGCCAGAAACTTAAATAAAACAAATATGAAATGTTAACTGAATGTTAATGGAATGACTTGCCAACCCATCCCCGGTCACATCGCAACCCTTTCTCACACTGATTCAGTCGGCTGAGTTACGGCAGCACTTTGTGTCGGCACCTAGTTTTAAAGTGAACAAAGTGCTGGAGTAACTCAGCCGACTGAATCAGTCTGAGGAAGGGTCGCGATGTCACCTATCCATATTCTCCAGAGATCCTGACCCACTAAATTACTCCAGCACTTTGTGTCCTTGGTAGGTGAAGAAGGGCTCGCAGTGCACCTTGCGAAACTGGATTGAGGTCGGAACTGGGTATGGGGATGGGTCGACAGGTGGCAGAGCCCAGGGGGATGGGTCGGCAGGTGGCATATATATAGCAGAGGGGGATGGGTCGGCAGGTGGCAGAGAACAGACGGACCAGTCGATAACTTATGATAACGATGCTAACTGTTATCAGGGGTTCATTAAAAGGAAGGTTTACTGTATTGTCATTGCGAAACAGTTAGGAGGGAAGATTGAGATCAGTTGTTTTTTTGCGACGGAGGGAGACGACTGGAAAGAGCACTCGCCACTCGCAATGCCATCTACGGCAGCTCAGCTGAATTTCAACTGAGTTCTCGTAATTTTGTCCAGATTAATGGGGTGGCCCGACCATCAGTTCCCGGAAAATCGGCTTGCAACGTACTGTGAAAACCTTTGTGTAACTTGTAATCCAAATAAATCATACAATACATGACTAGAATCAAACCATTAGGAGTAGAACTGGTAGTGCAAAATAGAGAAAAGATACTGAGTGCAGAACATGGTGTTGCAACTACAGATGCTCTCTGGCTTACGATGCTTCGACTTGCGATATTTTGGCTTTGCGATGGTGCAAACACCAGCGACCCGTAGCGAGCCGCAGTTCGCTTTCGGCCACGTGATCGCGTGTATTAAATGCATTTCGACTTACAATATTTTTGGTTTCCGATGGGTTTCTCGGAATGGAACCCCATCGTAAGCTGAGGAGCACCTTACCAAGAAAGTGCAAATAAAAAAAGATGCATGTCATTACAAGATAGATTGGAAATTGGGAATACATCCTGAGCTAATGAGAGGTACATTCAATAGTCAGATTACAGCAGGGAAGTAGCAAATGTTGGATTTGGCGGTAATTTTCCAAACATCTGTATCTTCTGCCTGACAGAAGGGAGAAGAGGGAATGACCAGGTTATAAATGCCCCATGTTA
Organism: Rhinoraja longicauda; assembly: GCF_053455715.1. NCBI lineage: Eukaryota > Metazoa > Chordata > Chondrichthyes > Rajiformes > Arhynchobatidae > Rhinoraja > Rhinoraja longicauda. The sequence goes on from NC_135990.1 coordinate 17,093,681, forward strand.
TGTGGGCTACTTTCCCGAGGCAGCATAAAGTGTAGATAGAGTCAATGGGGAGAAGCCTGGTTTGCTTGATGGACTGGGCTGTGTCCACAACTCAACTTCTTGCTGCCTTGGGCAGATAAGTTGCCAAACCAAGCTGTGATGCATCCCAAAAGGAATCTTTCTATGGTGCTACTGTAGAAATTGGCAAGTCCTCTGCCTTCTGAGGAGATAGAGGCATTCATGTGCTTTCTTGACCATTGCCTCAATGTAGTTGGTCCAGGACAAATTGTTGGCGATATTTGTACCGAGGAAGTTCTTGACAAACCAAACACCATTGATGCAGAGTGGGGAGGGTATAAGCAAGATGGGTAGATTTCGCAGACAGCGTGTTCTTATTAGAATGAAGGGCAAGATTGGCAGAAGCTGGGAACCCTAACTGAGGAGAGATATTGAGCCCCTAGTCAGGAAAAAGGAGGTCTATGTCAGGTAAAGGTGGCTGTGATTGAATAAATCCCTTTACGAGATGATGAGGTAATTTGCTGAGGAAATCAGGAGGGCTAAAAGAGAACACGAGATATCCTTGGCAGCTCAGATAAAAGATTCTACATTAAGAGCAAAAGGTTAACTTGGGAGAGAATAGGTCCCTTTAATCATTAATGTGGCTGTCTCAGTAGGAGCCAGCAGAGAGAGGCTTATGTCTTGCCCCCTTTTTGCTTTTCTGACTTTCTCCTTTAGCATACTCCTCAGTTCCAGAAACTCCTCCAGGGAAACACTTGATCCCAGCTGCCTATGCCTGGCCCATGCCTCCTTTTTCCTGACCAGAGCCTCACTTCCTCTCGTCAGCCAAGCCTCCTTACTCCCACCTGCTTTATCCCTCACTTTAACAGGAACATGCATGCCCTGAACTCGATACCACACTTTTAAAAACATCCCACTTACCGGATGTTCCTTTGCTGGGAAACAACCTGCTCTAATCAACGAGCAAGATCCCGTCTAACAACATCAAAGTTACATTTGCCCCAATTCAGAATTTTAATTTGTGGGCCTGCCCTGTCTTTATCCATAACCGTTTTAAAGCTAATAGAACAGTTCACCCACCATCACTTCAGTTACTTGCCCTTCCCATTTTCCTAAGATTAGATCCATTTTTCCCCTCTCCCATGTAGGAGACTGGAGGGTGGCAAATGTTGTACCTCTTTTCAAGAAGGGCTGCAAGGAAAATGCTGGGAACTATAGGTCGGTGAGCTTAACATCTGTAGTTGGTAAGTTACTAGAGAGTATTCTGAGGGATAGGATATACAGGCATTTGGATGGGCAAGGGCTGATTAGGGACAGTCAGCATGGTTTTGTACGTGGAAGGTCGTGCCTCATAAATCTGATTGATATTTTTAAAGACCTGACCAAAAAGGTTGATGAGAGCAGAGCTGTAGATGTTGTGTACATGGAATCAGTAAGGCATTCGACAAGGTTCCGTATGGTAGGCTGCTCTGGAAGGTTAGATCGCATGGGATCCAAGGAGAGACAGCTGAATGGATTGCAAATTGGCTCCATGGAAGGAAGCAGAGGGTGATGGTGGAAGGTTGCTTCTCAGACTGGAGGCCTGTGACTAGAGGTGTGCCTCATGGTTCGGTGCTGGGCCCGTTACTGTTTGTCATCCACATCAATGATTTAGATGAGAACATACAGGGCAAGATTAGCAAGTTTGCTGATGATACAAATGTTAATGGTTTTGCAGATAGTGAAGATGGTTGTGAACGATTGCAGCAGGATCTGGATAGATTGGCCAGGTGGGCGGAGGAACGGTTGATGGAATTTAATAGAGAAGTGTTGCATTTTGGGATGTCGAACAAGGGCAGGACCTACACAGTAAATGGTAGGCCTCTGGGTAGTGTTGTAGAGCAGAGGGATCTAGGAGTACAGGTGCATGGTTCCTTGAAGGTCGAGTCGCAGGTAGATAAGATGGTCAAAAAGGCTTTTGGCACTTTGGCCTTCATCAGTCAGAGTATTGAGTATAGAACTTGGGAAGTCATGTCGCTTTTGTATAAGCGTTGGTGAGCCGCATTTAGAATATTGTGTTCAGTTCCAGGCACCATGTTAGAGGAAAGATATTGTCAAGCTTGAAACGGTTCAGAAAAGATTTACGAGGATGTTGCCAGGACTAGAGGGTGTGTGCTATTGGGAGAGGTTGAGTAGGTCGGGTCTCTATTCCATGGAGCGCAGGAGGATGAGGGAAGATCTTATAGAGCTATACAAAATCATGAGAGGAATAAATTGGGTAGAGTCTTTTGCCCAGAGTAGGGGAATCGAGGAACAGAGGACATAGGTCAAGGTATAGGGGAAAAGTTTTAACCCCGAGAAACCCCCTTTCACACAAAGGGTGGTGGGTGTATGGAACGAGTTGCCAGAGGAGGTAGTTGAAGGTGGGACTATCCCATCGTTTAAGAAACAGTTAGACAGGTACATGGATAGGACAGGTTTGGAGGGATATGGACCAAATGCAGGCAAGGAACCATGCACCTGTGCTCCTAGGTCTCTCTGCTCTACAACACTACCCAGAGACATTTTTGGCCAGTGTGGGCGAGTTGGGCCGAAGGGCCTGTTTCCACGCTGTGACTCTATGACTCTAACTAACATCGCACAATTTTGTACGTTGAAAACAATACCTCAAAACGGAACAGCTTAATGTTGACTACCACAGTACTGCGTAAAGGTTGCAGGAAGTCAAACAATGATACAATGATACAATGATATAAAATTGCAACATCTTGCACAATCATTTATCGTCTGTTTTCAAAGCTTATCGCAAAGTTACAACGAACTCAGTGACACAACATAAATCAACCACCACTTTAACAATTTTGGAAAAATAGCCAATAAAAGAGAACTTTTGATTGCTAAATACCACAACAATGGACTTCTGAATTATCTACTAAGCTATACATTTTCCTCCAAAGAACAGAAGAAGTTAGTTGTAGCAATTAAACTGTAAATTGAACTTTTGGTAGTTATGGTTCTCAAGATATGGTACTAAGTTCCAACACCAGTAGGTCAGCTGTAATACATGGGCATCTCAACAACGTGGAGATTGGCTTGTTCACCATCCAATGAGTCTAATTACTACCTCTGTGACTGCTATCACTCATCAGTGACAGCGTCTTTCACGGTGCCATAAACTGCACCGGCTCACCAATAATGCAAACAAAATCGGCAATGCCCAAATGGAAAACACAAGTTGGAGTCATACCATGCTCAAAGGAAGATGGTTGGGGTTGCAGTTCAAACATCCCAGAACGGGACAGCATCCTCAACCCAACCATCTCACAAGTTCACAAGGTATAGGAGTAGAATTAGGCCATTCGGCCCATTGAGTCTACTGCGCCGTTCAATCATGGCTGATCTCGTCCTCCTAATCCCATTTTCCTGCCTTCTCCCCATAACCCTGACACCCGTTCTAATCAAGAATTTGTCAATCCCTGCCTTAAAAATATTCACTGACTTGGCCTTCACGCCTTCTGTGGCATTGAGTTCCACAGATTAACTACCCTCTGACTAATGAAGTTCCTCCTCACATCCTTTCTAAAAGTGCGCCCTTTAATTCTGAGGCTATGACCTATGGTCCTAGACTCTCACAATGTGGAAACATTCTTTCCACATCCACATTATCTATGCCTTTCATTATTCTGTAAGTTTCAATGAGGTCCCCCCTCAACCTAAACTCCAGCAGGTAGAGGTTCAGTGCTGTCAAACGCTTATCATATGTTAGCCCACTCATTCTTGGAATCATTCTTGTAAACCTCCTCTGGACCCTCTCCAAAGCCAGCACATCCTTCCTCAGATATGGGGCCCAAATTTGCTCACAATGTTCCAAATGAATCTCCAGCTGATTCATTAATGAACTTTCTTCTATCATAAGGTCAGTAGTAGAACTGTTCAGTGATGAGTGTACAAGGTTCAATTCCACTTGCAAGGCCTCAGCTATTGCAGTTGTCCATGCCTTTATGTTGCTGGACCTAGACATCATTCAGGCATGGGGTGAGAAGGTGTATAGGAAAGAACTGCAGCTGCTGGTTTAAATCAAAGATGGCCTGCTGAGTTACTCCAGCATTTTGTATCTATCTTCAGTTTAAACCAGCATCTGCAGTTCCTTCCTACACAAGGAACTGCAGATGTTGGTTTAAGTCATTCAGTATTTTTATGCAGAAATTGATAGGTTCTTGATTAGCAAGGAGTCAAAGGTTATGGGAAGAAGGCAGGAGATTCTGGTTGAGAGGGAAAACAGATCACCCAGATCACCCATTATAGAATGGCAGATCATTCTCGATGGGCTTAATGGCCTATAGGGCCTGTCCCAGTTAGGCGATGTTTAAGGCGACTGCTGGCGACTAGGCTGTCACGCACGTTCGCCGGGGTGTCGAGGGCGTGATCGTGAGCAGTCTCCAATGAGTCATAGCAGATCTTGGCTCATCGCGGAAAATTGATCCTGTTCGAAATTTTTCTGCGACAGCTGGCTTGTCGCTAATGCTCACAGCTTGTCGTGGGCGCTGTCGCAGGTTGTTGCCAGGGTTGGTAGGTTGTCGCCGGTACTGAGGACGGATGAATTTCATTGGCGACGTCAACCGGCGACAGGTACCAGGATCAGGAGAAGACAAGTTGCGACAGATAATGGCAAAACCCGTCCACAGAAGTTCAGCTGCAACAGCCAGCTGTGGAATGGGGGCGGAGAACGCGATGCTGTCAAAGGGGGGCGGACTCCTAACCATACCGACAGCAAGGCCCCGAACTTAAAAAAAATAAACAATAGCGTCAGGAGTGCCTTCCAGTCTCTCTCCTGCAGTGTTAAAATATCACCACATCTTTATCTCATGTTGTTTTACAGTCATAGAGTCATACAGCGCAAAAATGGATGCTTCTGGCACAATGATAATACCGACCTTTTCCCCATCTATACTTATGGCCAGTTTCAGAACCTATGGCTTCCCGTGGATGGATCTGTATAAAAGCCGTTTAAACGTAGCAATTGTATCTTATTCTAGCACTTCCCCTGACAGCGAGTTACAGATATCAAACACACTATACATAAAAAACCTACCATGCAGTAACCTCAAATGTATTTATTGCCCCCATATAATAATGACATCATATCTTGTTAGATTATTCTTTGGGACTAAGTTGTCAGTTGGCACAACATGTGGGAGCAGTCTTGATTCATAATGCTATCCCTGCAATGAGAAGCTATATCCTCATTATGAGATTGCAAACCCTGATTCTAAGCAACCAAATCAGGATAAATATCCACACTTATTTGTCGGTCTGTAAAATATTGTAGGTTTTTGTGAACAGCCTTTATTCTCTCTTCTCCAATATATGTTCATAGCATCTCCCCATGTAGCAAAACCAGTCACCGGCAAAGATTAATCAGGCGAATGTTCTCTGCACTATTTCTATCACGGGTATATTCCAAATACAGTATCATTGGGTTCTGTATAATTGAAGTCATGTTGTGCAGATAGAACTGGTTGTTATTGCTCCAGATGAACTATCCAAGAGCGTTACCATCACCACAGGAAATATTCAGGGCAGTATCGTAAGCTCAGTCATGTTAAATTGCTCATAAATGACCTTCCCTCCATCTTAACTCACCACTGGGGTGCTCACTGAAAGTTTGCACTATATCCCGTTCCACTTGCAAATTTGCAGAAATTCAAATAGTCCATACCTGTTGGCAATTTCACGTCCCGATAGACTAAAGGTGTTGGGTCACATTACAAAAAATGGAGACCAACCAATTACCCTGAACTTCAGAGGCATTGCGAACACTGAATCCCCCAACATCAACTCTTTAGTGCTCATCATAGATCACAAATGCACGAGGATTAGCCATAAATAGTAGAGCTACAAGAGTAGGCTGTGTATCCTGCGATAAGCTACCCAACCACTGACTCCAAAACCTTTTCTCATTGTCAACGCACAACTTGGGCATGTGATAGAATGACTTTCATTTGGTAAGCTGAGTGCAGTTCCAGCAAATGTTCCAGCTCCAGACACCTGACACCATTCAGGTCAAAGCAGTGCATTTGGTTGCCAACCCAGCTACCGTACGCAGTTATTCCCTTCACAATACAATACAATATATCTTTATTGTCATTGTACAGGGGTACAACGAGATTGGGAATGCGCCTCCCATACGATGCAATAATTTAATTAATTTAAACAACAACAACCCAACGAAACAAATTGTAACAGTTTTAAGACAGAATAAAGTGCAAGTAGGTCTGTGCCGGTTCACTGTGCGATGTGACCATCCGGCTCAGCAGGACCGGTTCATAGCAGCTATGGCCCTGGGGATGAAGCTGTTCCTGAGTCTGGAGGTGCGGTCGTAGAAGGCCTTGTATCGTCTGCCTGATGGAAGGAGTTTGAACAGACTGTTGCAGGGGTGTGAAGAGTCTTTGTGGATGCTGGTGGCTTTTCTGCAGCAGCAGCGTGCACCATTTACTACCTAAACTGCAACTATTCATCCCATCCATTGCATCAGCGCATCACAATCTTTTGATCTCCAACAAAGTTCGAATGGGATCACTTCCACATGCAGGTTCCTCTCCGAGTCGTTCCTAACTTAGAAATTGGTTGCCAGTCCTCCCTCGTTGTTGGGTCTAAATCCCCGAAGCATCTGCACGAAGCAATGTGACAGCACCTTTACCTGAAGTACCAGACAGATTCAAGATTGTGGCCTATTATCACCACCTGAATTTCAGTCACTGGTGCACAATGGATTATAGCCTTGCTTATTCACAAAAAATAATTGTTTTTAAATTAAAGCAAAGGCCGTCAATTCTGCCATTTCGATTAGATGTTCCCCCTTTTTTGAGACTGCATTTTGTTAATTGTAATTAGACACAGCTATGAACGAAGCACTCTGATAAATGTTGAAATTACATTCAACTGGTTCATTCGCTGCTCCGTGAAATGGCGCACGTTGCACAGACCTGGGCATGTATTATGCTCGGTTCTGCATATTTATCTTTGGAGATGGCTTTGCATCAGCGCTATGCAAAGCACTATATGCAATACCTTCATCTGCTTCCCAATGCTTACTCTAAAAATTATTTTTCCTACGAATCAAAATATTTTCCATAAACATTACCTCAGACTTTTTATCTAGTTTGCATTAAGGGTGCTATAGGAACTTGTAAGACGGGCAGGAAAAAAGATATGTGTCTGCGGCCATATGTTTACTTCGAATGTGCAAAATTCTAAACGGCAAAACATTTAACAGCATCTTTTGCACATAATTACATGGAGCGTTTAAGTGCAGGTTGACGTCGGTTGTCGTAGTCCCTGTCGTTGTGGACGTCCTGGGTCGTGAAGACTGGGTCGCCGGTTGTCGGCAGCTTGCCGTCGCCTAGGTGGTAGGTTGTTGTAACTTGGCGTGAGCATTGTCGTAGACATTGTCGTAAGGTAAAAAAATGTTACGTTTTTTGGCGATCTGCTACGACTTTGACAGTCGCCGGCAGTCGCATTAAAAATCGCGTAACTGGGACAGGCCCTTAATTCTACCACTACGTGGGCGGTCACAGTGGCGCAGCGGTAGAGTTGCTGCCTTACAGCAAATGCAGCACCGGAGACCCGGGTTCCATCCCAACCATGGATCTGTACGGAGTTTGTACGTTCTCCCCGTGGGTTTTCTCCGAGAACCTCGGTTTCCTCCCACACTCCAAAGACGTACTGGCTTAGTAAATATAAAAATTGTCCCTAGTGGGTGTAGGATGGTGTTAATGTAAGGGGATTGGTGGTCGGCGCAGACCCGGTGGGCCGAAGGGCCTGTTTCGGCACTGTATACTAAACTAAATGTCTTTTCATCTTCTGGATTTGTGTATATTAAATTATGGGAGGCATAGATAGGGAAACACTCAGAATCTTTTTCCCAGGATGCAAACGTAATATATTAGACGACATTGTTTTAAGGTGAGAGGGGCAATGTTCAATGTTCAAAGGAGATGTGTGGGGCTCAGCATATAAAGTTCATTATATAAAGAAAACAAACATCGTGCAAAGACAAAAACAATGCCCCCAAGTCTATGTAGTTTGGAGCTTATTTGGAGGTTGTAATGTTTAATAGCCCGATGGTTGTAGGGAATAAGCTGCTTCTGAACCGGGCATTACAGTTTTCAGGTTCCTATACCTTATTCCTGATGACAGGGGTGAATGAGAGCGTGGCCAGGGTGGTTTGGGTCTCCGATGATGCTGGCTGTCTTTCTGAGGGAGCATCTCCTGTAGATCCCTTTGATGTTGGGGAAGTCAGTACCCGTGATGGACTGGGCAATGTTCACCATTTTTTGCAATCTTCTTCGTTCGTTAGCGTTCAAGTTGCGCTCTCCACCGTGCTCTGGTAGAAGTTCAAGAGAGTGCCCGTTGGCATACCGAATCTCCTCAATCTTCTAAGGAAGTAGAGGCCTTGATGGGCTTTCTTTATAATTGCATAAACGTGCTGGGTCCAGGACAGATCTTCAGAGATATGCATGTCCAGGTATTTGAGGTTTTTAAGTCTCTCCACCTCCGTTCTGTCGATGAAGACAGGTTTGTCTTCAACCTTCCTCTTGCAAAATCAACAATCGGTTCCTGGGCTTTACTGACATTAGACCAAGCAAGGTTGCTGTTCTGACACCACTTGGTCAGTCAATCGATCTCCCTCCTTTACTCTGACACATCGTCATCTATAATTCGTTCCACAACAATGACGTTGTCAGAAAATTTGAAGGAGGTAGTGATACCGTGTCCAGCTACACAGTCATGCGTATAGAGGAAGTAGAGCAGGAGGGTTAGCGCACAGCCTTGAAGTGCTCCTGTACTGATGGTTATAGAGAAGGATGTGTTGCTACCAGTTCGTACAGATTATGTTCTATTCATGATAAAGTCACAGATCCTGTTGCAGGGGATGCACTGAGACCCAGTTCCCTGAGCTTGGTAACCAGTTTGGAGCGGATGATGGGTGTTGAACGCTGAGCTGTAGTCTACATACAACATCCTGACATATGTTATCATTTTCAGCACAGATTTTGTGGGCCAAAGGGCCTGTTCTTGTGCTGTACTTTTAATGTTCTATGTTAAATCCTGTCCCGGATTAATTCACCAAGTACAACATTTTGTGCTTGTCCGAATGGACATTATTAGCAAAAAGGATGTTGGACAAAATTGGTCTGACTTACATTCACAATAACACTCCTCCACCACTACAATGCAGATCTACTCACGTATCCTTGAGTTAGACAACTCTACCTCCATGCCTTTGTAATTGCCCTATTCCAGTTGAGTAGACTGCTTTTGACCCAAGGTGCTTGCGCCAAACAATATTTGGAATTTTATCATGTTCTGTTCATTACTACTTAAAGCTAAAAATCGCTTATTAATCCCACCACATTGCATGCAATGGAACTAAAATAGCCTGAACATATGGCTTAAATAAGAACTCCAAAAACAAAAGAATGCAGATACCAGAAATCAGAAAAACAAGTGCAGGATATATGCATCAATTCAGGCAGCAACAATGAAGAGAGAACCCCAACCGATGTTACAGGTCAATAATCTTTCAACAATTACAGAGAAGATATTGATGTTCCCATGATATTGTAACTAGAGTTCCCTTCAAACACACAACAGAAGTGGAGAGGATGATGAATTGCTGTTACGATATCCCCCTGAACAGCTGAATGCTTTTGATGATGCAGAAATTGTGGATTGGGGAGCTAATCAAGTTATCTGGTTTACTGTTGGCGATCATCCAGGGAAGAAGAAAGTACTCCATTATCACATTGTTATGTTTAAAAGAGAATGAAGATTTGAAGACTGGGAAAAGAAACTTTGTAACTACAAAATATTTTCCTGCACTTATTTTGTGCCTGCTGTAAAAGAGAATGAAATAGGAACAACAGGATACATACACACTGATTAAGAGGCTCCGTAAAATTGAATGACCAAGGCTGGATGATATCATAGTCATGTGGGTGTTACATACAAAACAAACTGCCTCAAGGGTGAAGATCAGAATAGGAACAAGGAATAGGCCCTTCAGCCTACAATGTTTGTGTCCACCATGCCAATCTAACAAATCCCATTTGCCTACACATGGTTCATATCCCTCCATTCCCTGTCTGTTCCTGTGTTTCTCTAAACGCTTCTTAAACATTGCTATCAAACCAACTTCCACCACTTCCCCTGCCATTGCACTCCAGTTATCTACCACTCTGAGCAACAACAAAAAATGCCTTATAAATCTCCTTTAAACTTTCCCCCTCTCACCTTAAAGCTTATGTCCATTTCCAATCTAGGTAAAAGACTGACTATCTACCTTATCTATGTCTCTCATAATTTTATATACTTCTATCAGGTCTCCCCTCAGCCTCCAATGCTCCACAGAAAAAATGGCGGCAGGGTGCCACAGCGGTAGAGTTGCTGCCTTACAGCAAATGCAGACCTGGGTTCCATCCCGACTACGGGTGCTGTCTGTATGCAGTTTGTACGTTCTCCCCGTGACCTGCGTGGGTTTTCTCCGAGATCTTTGGTTTCCTTCCACACTCCAAAGACGTACAGGTATGTAGGTAAATTGGATTGGTAAATGTAAAAATTATCCCTAGTGTGTGTAGGATAGTGTTAATATGTGGGGATCGCTGGTCGGTGCGGACCTGGTGGGCCGAAGAGTCTGTTTCCGCACTGTATCTCTAAACTAAAAAAAACTAAATTAAACACAAGTTTGTCCATGTGGGAGGGAATTTCGTGCTACATCCGTACCCTTCATTTGTCTTTACTTAGATAGGCACGGACACAAAATAAAACGACTTATAAATCAGTGGTGAGTCTATCTAATGTTGGTTTATTAAAGGTCTTAACAGTGTGCACTGGTAAACAATCTGAGAGAGCCCAAAGTGTTTCAAAGATTCAAAGTACCTGCAGCATTTTATATGCTCATGACACAATGATTTGAAATAAGTCATCATTAATTAATGTCTCTGTAACCTTTCATCTCTGTCTTTCCCCAGAGTTATCTTGTTTCCTGTTATTTTGAACGCGTCTCTCTCATACCTAACAAATGGGCAAAAGATTAATTTCCTGGGTATTTTATTCCTCTCGGCCTGGTTTACAACCTCCAATGTTATTCTATCTAAGCCAGCTGTGGCAGAGCTAAACACATTGACACATCTAATTACCCTCCTAACACCCAATTTGGCCATTTTCCCCAATGTGTTTTCCCAGTATGAGCTCTGAGATTAAACAGACTATAACCTGATTTATCTTACTAATCTTACTTATGATTTCCAAAATTTCTGACAACAGTCCACTTCTCCTCACAGCTAATGCCATCCTGGTAAACCTCTTCTGCACCCTCTCCAAAGTCTCCACATCCTTCCTGTAACAGGGCAACCATAGCTGCATACAATACTCCAAAGCACACTACCCCCAATACCATGAGCTCTAATCTTGCACACTAATCCCCTATGTGGGACCTAATCAAAGGCTTTCTGAAAGTCCAGGTACAACATATCCACAGGCTCTCCCTTGTCCATTTTCCTAGTTACATCCTCAAAAAACTCCAGAAGATTAATCAAGCATGATTTCCCCTTCATAAATCCACGCTGACTCAGAACGATTCTGTTACTGCTATCCAAATGTTCCGCAATTTATAATTGACTCCAGCATCTTCCCCACCACTGATGTCAGACTAACTGGTCTATAATTTCCCGTTTTCTCTCTCCCTCCTTTCTTAAAAAGTGGGATAACATTAGCTACCCTTCAATCCACGGGAACTGATCCTGAATCTATAGAACATTGGAAAATGATCACCAGTACGTCCACGATTCCTAGCGCCACCTCCTTAAGTACTCTGGGATGCAGACCAACAGGCCCTGGGGATTTATCAGCCTTCAGTCCCATCAGTCTACCCAACACCATTTCCTGCCTAATGTGATTTTCCTTCAGTTCCTCCGTCACCCTAGGACCTCTGTCCACTAGTACATCTGGGAGATTATTTGTGTCTTCCTTAGTGAAGACAGATCCAAAATACCTGTTCAACTCGTCTGCCATTTCCTTGTTCCCCATAATAAATTCACCTGCTTCTGTCTTTAAGGGCCCCGCATTTGTCTGAACAATTATTTTCCTCTTCACATACTTAAAGAAGCTTTTACTATCCTCCTTTATATTCTTGGTTCGCTTACCTTTGTATCTCATCTTTTCTCCCCGTATTGCCTTTAACCTTTTCCCCTCTAGCTTTAAATCTGCCCTCGTGTCTTTGACATTTACACCCTGGGAAAAAGGTTTGAATGCTGACCCTATCTGTGCCTCTCATGATGTTTTATATGTCTATCAGGTCTCCCCTCAACCTCCAATGCTCCAGGGAAAATAATCCAAGTCAGTCCAACGTCTCCTTATATATCATATTCTCTAATCCATGGAACATTCTGGTAAATATCTTCTGAACCCTCTCCAAAGTCTCCACATTCTTCCTGTAACGGGGCAACCAGAAATTAAATAATCCAATTGCACCTGAAACAAAGTCATCTAAGCAACATGACTTCCTGACTCTTACACTTCCTAACTCTTAATGCCTCGACCAATGAAGGCAACCACACCGTACACCACCTTTACCACTCTATCTACTTGTGTTGCCACTTTCAGGGAGCTGGGGAGTTGGACCCCAAACCCCCTTGCATATCAATGCTGTTAAGGACCCTGCATTAACTGTGTACATCCATTTACACTCTATCTCCCAAAATATTCCACCTCACAGTTGCTGCAATACCTCACACTTTCTCACCAAAAATCCCTGCATGTCATAGTCACATAGCCAAACAGCATGGAAGCAAGCCCTTCAGCCCAACTTGCTACGTCGACCAAGATGCCCCTGCTGCACTAGACCCACCTGCTTGCGTTTGGCCCATTTCCTTCTCAATCTTTCCTATGCATGTACCTGTCCAAATGTCTTTTAAAGCGTGGAATGCAATCTCCTTGTAGCAGTCTGAGCGTTATTGGGCAAGTTGTTGACCCCATTGCCAAGGATTTTTTTGAGCAGTTGCTGTCCCACATCTTAGATAACTAAGTAACAACATCCCAAATTAATATGTTATTAATCTCACACACGATGATACTGGAGACATTAGGATGCACAGATCCTCTCCAACATTGTACGAGTCTGAGTCATACAGCTTACCTATCAGTACCCAACATCAATCCATTATCTGTACTAATCGCATTTTTTAGTACTCCTTTCCTATGCCATGGCATTTCACCTGGTCATCTAAGTAGTTATATAAGGAGATTGCCTTCACCACCCAGTGGCTACTACATTCCAAATTTCAACCACTCTGTGGATGGTCCTTCAATGATCTGTGGGTGGTCCTTTAATCTGCCTTCTTTAATCCGGACAAAATCACGAGAGCACACTTGAAATCTCCATGGAAGTCCCCCTGAAAATGCGGTGCCTAGGCCAGGTAAGTCAGCTCATCTCGACCTGTCCAAGTCAGCCTGCAGCCTCCTGACATCCTCTTCGCAGTTCAAACTGCCAACCAGCTTTGTGTCATCTGCAAACTTGCTGGTGTTACTTCTAATTCCATCATTCAAATCATTGAAGGTAGACACAAAATGCTGGAGTAACTCAGCGGGTCAGACAGCATCTCTGGAGAGAAGGAATGGGTGACGTTTCGGGTCGAGACCCTTCCTCAGACTGATGTCAGGGGATGGGGCGGGACAAAGATAGAATGTAGTAGGAGACAGGAAGACTGGTGGGAGAACTGGGAATGGGGAGGGGATAGAGAGGGAAAGCAGGGACTCTCTGAATTTAGGATGCACTTGGTCATTGTGGGGCTTCCTCCACCCTCTACCTGCCCACCGTCACCTCCTCCTCCTCCCTCCGACACTCCACCTTGGAAGAGGCAGCAGGTGAGAGGGGAGGGAGCCCCACGGTGACGCAGAGTGCCGTATCGTTGGCCGCAGCTTGAGCCTTTGTTCCCAGGGGCTACAACATGAGCCGCAACAACAGCCGTCTCACCAGACCGTGCGGTGGGTAAAGAAGGGCTCCTGGTGCAGACCAGCGGCATTGGCGCCCAGTTTTAAGGTGAAACGACACAACGTGCTTGAGTAACTCAGCAGACTGAACCAGTCTGAAGTAGGGTACTGACCCAAAACGTCACCCATTCCTTCCCTCCAGAGATGCTGCCTGTCCCGCTGAGTTACTCCAGCTTTTTGTGTCTATCTTCGGTTTAATCCAGCATCTACAGTTCCTTCTGACGCACACTTTTCATGTTCTTACGCAGACTTATCATGACCTCCAGAGATGCTGTCTGAGTTACTCCAGCACTTTGTGTCTTTTTGTGTATTGACATGAGAGGGAACCAGAGGAACTCCACGCTGTCACAGGGGGAACGTGCAAACTCCACACCGACAGCACCCAAGGTCAGGGTCAAACCTGGGTATCTGGCACTGTGGGCAGCGGCGCTACCAGCTGCGCCACTGTGCCGCCCTCTAATTTTGTTCAGTTACATCAAAAACATAAGCTGCAATGCCATTCAGGTACAGTGAAATCAATCTGAAATTAATTTCACAGACAACATAGAAAGTTATATTGTGTTAACATTAGTTGAGCAAACATTGGGATGTGGCCACTTATTCTCTGCATTCATATTCCATCCTTACTATGCGAGATACTAATAATGTGATTACCATTGCCAATTGAAAAGTCATGCTCAGAGGAAAGCAAAACTGTACAATAGTTGAAAGTGCACTTTACATACCTATCTGTCCTGCCTTGATTTTGAAAGGTACATCAAAATCACTCTGTTTGGGAAGAAAAAGGGAGGAAATAAAACAATAATTTTAGTACAATGAAATGCATTATAGTTTAAAGATACAATGAAGAAACAGGTCCTTCAGCCCACCAAGTCCGCACCAACCATTGATCCCGTACTCTAGTACTATCCTTCACACTGACATGTTACAATTTTACTGAAGCTAATTAACCTACAAATCTGTATGCCTTTGTGGAGTCTAGGGGGAAATCAGAGCACCATGAGAAAACCCTCGTAGGTCACGAGAAGAACGTACAAACTCCATACAGAACGCACCCGTAGTCAGGATCGAACCTGGGTCTCTTGCGTTGTAACGCAGCAATTCTACCGCTGCACTATCTGCATCAATAGAAATTTGAATCCAAAACATAAAAGTCTTAGAGAATATTCCAGAACCTGCAAAAGCCTTACCCTCCTTAACTTGAGCTATCATAACAAATTATATGCATACTCAATTACAAACTCTTTTTCTGAACGACAGAGTAGCTACAGTACAGGGGGCAGCCATTCAGCCCATTGGCAGCAATGCTCCACACCAGAGCAATTCAATCGTTTCAACATTTCCCCTTACTCTTTGCCTGGCAAATTCTTTACGATATTATCATCCTATTTCTTGATTCGTACAAGTATCAGAAATTATGGGGCGAAGGCAGAAGAATGGGGTTAGGAGAGATAGATCAGCCATGATTGAATGGTGGCGTAGACTTGATGGGCCGAATAGCCTAATTCTACTCCTAATCCTTATGACCTTAATTTCCTCGAAGGCCACAATGGAATCTGCCTCCAGCATAGTTGTAAGACCTGCCTGAAGAAGGGTCTCGACCCGAAACGTCACCCATTCCTTCTCTCCCGAGATGCTGCCTGACCTGCTGAGTTACTCCAGCATTTTGTGAATAAATGTAAGACCTGCACTCCAGGTTCTGACAGTGGTGTGTTAAAAAGCTTATTCTCTTGTCACTTCTAATTCCCTTTCCCTTTATTTGATACCTGTGACCTCCAGTCCTTGACCCCATCACCAAACTAGAGAGCACTCAGTATAGTAAAATTTATTTTATATATTTCCCGACATACTTTCATCCACATTTGGTAATCTGTCTGGTTGTACACGCCCACATTTCTAGTGTCCATCCACGTTTCTCCAGCTTAGAAACATAGAAGAATGGACCATTGTGGGCTCCACTGTTCCATGAGCATCTGGCTGGCTTTGATTTGTTCTTTTCATATCTTTCATTCATTTGTACGTTGTACCTTTTCATACCTCATGATGGAGTAGACTTGATGGGCCGAATGGCCTAATTCTGCTCCTATGACATGAACTTATGAACACTAGATTCCCTCTCCCCTGACTCTCAGTCTGAAGAAGGGTCTCGACCCGATACGTAGAAACATAGAAAATAGGTGCAGGAGTCGGCCATTCAGCCCTTCGAGCCAGCAACACCATTCAATGTGATTATGGCTGATCATCCAAAATCAGTAGCCCATTCCGGCTTTTTCCTCATATTCCTTGATTCCCTTAGCCCTAAGAGCTAAATCTATCTCTCTCAGCTTACAGTCCCTTCACCGATTTGGTCCTGGGATCCACTCCCCAAGCCCCACCACTTCCCCTCAGAACTCTACTTAGACCAGGTTATTGATCTTCATATCCAACATATCCTGCAATAAAATGTGAACAATTTGCGGAACCATTGATTCTACGTTACATCAGACAGCAGAGAAATAGGTGCTTTGGCCCAACTCGCCCATGATCACCTAGGTGACTATCAGATCCCCTCTAAATCTTTCCCCTCTCACCTTAAACCTATCCCTCTGGCTTTAGACTCCCATACCCTGAAAAAAAGGATTTTGACAATCCATCATATCTATCCCCTTCATGGTTTTACAAACTAAAGGCCACCTCACATCTTATTTTAGTATTTTAGTCCAGTGAAAACAGTCCCAGTCTGTCCAACCTCTCCTTATAGTTCAAGTCCTCCAGTCCCAGCAATATCCCTGTGAATCTTTACTGCCCGCACTGGCTGAATCACAGCCTCCCTGTAGTGTGGCAACAAGAACTGCACACAACAGTCCAAGTGCAGAACCACTGATGTCTTGTACAGCTGCAACATGGCATCCCAACTCAGATATTCCCCACAGATTTCTGAACAATCCTCCCACAAGCTAGCACGTAACCCTGGCCTTTCAACCCGTCTCGTTGCGAACATTGGACTATTGCTCTAGAACTGCAATGCTACACTGCTGCAAAACTGTACTCTGCATTCTGGTGATTTTCTCTTTGCTCAACCTGTTGTACTTTATGGCTTCTGTAGCTATAGATAGAATGATCTGATTTTATTGGATGGCATGCAAACAAAAGCTTTTCATTGTGCCTTGGTGCCCGTGACAATAATAAACCAATAAATACATTATAGTTTTGGCCTGAGTAAGCACGACCTCAACTGACATAATTTAATAACTTCCATTTATGGAGCACCTTGAATGAAGAAACATGCCTCCAAGCAATTCCAGGAACAGTGTCATCAAAGTGCACAAGAAAAAAATTGGTTTGATCATCAAGAAGCAGATCTTTGGAGGCATTTTAAAGACTGAAAAGAGGTCAATTAATTTTAGTAGGGAATTGCCTAGGGCCTTGGAAATCAATGTGCTCATCGGAACTCTTAACGCCAACTAATGCACAGCTGTAAAATAGTCCAGACCGAGAAGTGCAAAGATAAAGGGTTATAGGGCCACGTTAGATATCTGTGAAAAAAACAGAGAAATGTAAACTCATGGCATTGCTTAACCAAGAGCCAATAGACATGTACATTCAGGTGATGAAATTTGATCAGAGATAGAAGAAAGGCAGAGTTTTAATACCCTCAAGCTCTCGCAGAAAAAAAACAAGAATGCTCCGCCAGGATTGCATTGTTTTTGGCCAAAGGCAGCATGGTGGCGCAGTGATAGAGTTGCTGCCTTACAGCGTGAGAGGCCCGGGTTCGGGTGCTGTCTATATGGAGTTTGCACGTTCTCCCCATGACCTGTGTGGGTTTTCCCCAGGAGCTCCGGATTCCTCCCACACTCCAAAGACGTACAGGTTTGTAGGTTAATTGGATTGGTAAAATTGTAAATTGTCAATTGTCCATAGCGTGTGTGTGTGTCTGCAGGATAGTGTTAATGTGTGGGTGTTAAAGTTTGCTACTTAAAGCAGACAACAACACAAAGGGTTAAAGGTAAACCAAGCCAAGCTTTAATTTTTCACCCAAAGAAGTACAGGTTTGTAGGTTAATTGGATTGGTAAAATTGTAAATTGTCCATAGTGTGTGTGTGTGTGTGTGTGTGTGTGTGTGTGTGTGTGTGTGTGTGTGGGTGTGTGTGTGTGTGTGCGCGTGTGTGTCTGCAGGATAGTGTTAATGTGCGGAGATTGCTGGTTGGCGCAGACGTGGTGGGCCAAAGGGCCTGTTTCCGTACTGCATCTCCACACTAAACTAAATAACAGAAGTATGGGCTGACTGTGACAGAAACAGTCAGGCAATGATAGAGATAAAAATGGTAGATAAAATTGACTGAAGGTCATCTCAGGGTCAGATATGACTAACCATTAGAAGGGGCAAATAAACTAATTTCTAAAAAGAATATGACATTGACTTGGGTCTTTCTGATAATTGTCTATCCTCGATAGATGTGCATTAATTCACAAAGCAATGTTTACATTAAGGCTGAATTTAGGCATCTAACAACCCCTCTAATAAGGAACACAAGATTGACTTTACATTCTGTACAATAACAAATTTAATGCAGTACAAAGTCCTCCTGATGAGGGAATCCCTCGCCCTATTTGGGGGTTGAAGCGGAATCAAAATAATGTAAAGGTTAATACCACATGATTAAACACTTACCAGTGCATTTTCTTTGATTCTCAGATTTTCAAGCACCACATTTCCTGAAACCAAATCAATAGAAAGGTTTCACATACTGTACAATTGCATAAGCTAAATCTAACAATTTTCTCCCTTAATTTCAGGAATCAAGACAAATATTTGTAATTTCGAAGGACATATTGGCTCTTGTAAGCTCAAGAGGAAAGTCTGAAGCAACATTAATAAAACGGTTTTCAACCTTTTGGAGATATGCAGCAAAAAAAAAAATCGTAAAAAACACACAGTTCTGACTCGGGTATTTCCACCAGAAACAGTCACTTTAGACTTTCGAGATGCAATGTGGAACAGGCTCATTGGCCCACTGAGTCAGTGCCGATTAGCAACTGGCACTATCCAACAAACTGGGGACAATTTACAGAAACCAATTAACCTACAAATCTGTACATCTTTGGAGTGTGGGAAAAAACCCAGAGAAAACCCACATGGTCATGTACAGACAGCACCCATTGTCAGAGGTATTTATTCACAAAATTTCGGGTCGAGACCCTTCTTCAGTCTGAAGAAAGGTCTCGACCCGAAACGTCACCCATTCCTTCTCTCCCGAGATGGACCTGCTGAGTTACTCCAGCATTTTGTGAATAAATACCTTCGATTTGTACCAGCATCTGCAGTTATTTTCTTATGCACCCATAGTCAGGATGGAACTCGGGTTACTGGCTCTGAAGGCAGCAGCTCTCCCACTGTGCCACCGTGTAGCTGATCTACGTCCCACTATATACTTTGTCAACCTTTCTCAAGAGTCTGCAAACCTAGCCACACACTTTGTTTCATTCTCGACAGTTGTGACCTGACTGAGTACTTCCAGCATTTTCTGTTCACTCGTTCTGTTTTTATGGTATTTAAGTGGTAGTATCTCAAGCATTTTTGTCGGCAACTGCTTGCAAATAGTACATATCGTTTCGCTGAACACCTCCGCTCGGTCTGCCTTAACCTTCCTGATCTCCAGGTTGCTCAGCACTTTAACTCCCCCTCCCATTCCAATCTGATCTTTCTGTCCTGGGCCTCCTCCATTGTCAGAGGCCGAGCGCAAATTGGAGGAACAGCACCTCATATCTCGCTTGGTAGCTTACACCTCAGCGGTATGAACATTGACATCTCTAAAGTCAAATAGCCCTTGCTTTCCCTCTCTCTCCATCCCCTCCCCCTTCCCAGTTCTCCCACCAGTCTTACTGTCTCCGACTACATTCTATCTCTGTCCCGTCCACTCCCCTGACATCAGTCTGAAGAAGAGTCTCGATGCGAAACATCACCCATTCCTTCTCTCCAGAGATGCTGCCTGTCCCGCTGAGTTACTCCAGCATTTTGTTCCTACCTTCGATTTAAACCAGCATGTGCAGTGAAACTAGCAGGATGACTAGGGTGAGGGAGGGATGGAGAGAAGGGGAATGCAAGGGCTACGTGAAGTTAGAGAAATCATTATTCATACCACTGGGTTGTGAGCTGCCCAAGCCAAATATGAGGTGCTATTCCTCCAATTTGCATGTGGCCTCATTCTGACAGTGTAGGAGGTCCAGGTCAGAAAGGTCAGTGTGGGAATGGGAAGGGGAGTTAAAGTGTTTGGCAACCGGGAAATCGTGTAGGCCAAGATGGACTGAGCTTAGGTATGCAGTGGAATGATCGCCCAGTCTGCACATGCTCTCACCTGTATATAGCTTGTATACTGATGCTACATACAGAGGCCACATACTACAGACTGGTTCACCAGAGTGAAAGAGCCACCTGTCCACAAGGTGAACAGGAAAGAGGGGTACAGTGTGTTTGCATTTTCAAAAGTTTTTCAATAAGTTCCTACACAGGAGGTTGGTCACAAGATGAGAACATATAACTGAGAAAGTAGCATCATCTACCACATTGGCGACCCTCGGACTATCTTTAATTGGACACTACTCGACTTTATCTTGCACTAAACGTTATTCTCTTTATCCTGTATCTGTACACTGAGGACAGCTTGATTGTAATCATGTACTGTCTTTCCGCTGACTGGATAGCACGCAACAAAAAAGATTTCAACTGTACCTCGGTACATGTGACAATAAACTAAACTAAACTAAACATCAAGCAGAAAACAGAATGGAATCAACTGGATCGTTTTCAGGTTGCAGAATGTGTTGAGTGAGGAGTCACAGGGATCATAGAAACATAGAAACATAGAAAATAGGTGCAGGAGTAGGCCATTCGGCCCTTCGAGCCTGCACCGCCATTCAATATGATCATGGCTGATCATCCAGCTCAGTAACCTGTACCTGCCTTCTCTCCATACCCCCTGATCCCTTTAGCAAAAAGGGCCACATCTAACTCCCTCTTAAATATAGCCAATGAACTGGCCTCAACTATCTTCTGTGGCAGAGAATTCCATAGACTCACCACTCTCTGTGTGAAGAAATGTTTTCTCATCTCGGTCCTAAAAGACTTCCCCCTTATCCTTAAGCTGTGACCCCTGGTTCTGGACTTCCCCAACATCGGGAACAATCTTCCCGCATCTAGCCTCTCCAACCCCTTAAGAATTTTATATGTTTCAATAAGATCCCCCCTCAGTCTTCTAAATTCCAGCGAGAATGTAGATAAGTGTGAGGTTATTCACTTTGGAAGTAAGAATAGAAAGGAAGATTATTATCTGAATGGTGTCAAGTTAGGAAGAGGGGATGTTCAACGAGATCTGGGTGTCCTAGTGCATCAGTCACTGAAAGGCAGCATGCAGGTACAGCAGGCAGTGAAGAAAACCAATGGAATGTTGGCCTTCGTAACAAGAGGAGTTGAGTATAGGAGCAAAGAGGTCCTTCTACAGTTGTACCGGGCCCTGGTGAGACCGCACCTGGAGTACTGTGTGCAGTTTTGGTCTCCAAATTTGAGGAAGGATATTCTTGCTATTGAGGGCGTGCAGCGTAGGTTCACTAGGTTAATTCCCGGAATGGCGGGACTGTCGTATGTTGAAAGGCTGGAGCAATTAGGCTTGTATACACTGGAATTTAGAAGGATGAGGGGGGATCTTATTGAAACATATAAGATAATTAGGGGATTGGACACATTAGAGGCAGGAAACATGTTCCCAATGTTGGGGGAGTCCAGAACAAGGGGCCACAGTTTAAGAATAAGGGGTAGGCCATTTAGAACGGAGATGAGGAAGAACTTTTTCAGTCAGAGAGTGGTGAAGGTGTGGAATTCTCTGCCTCAGAAGGCAGTGGAGGCCAGTTCGTTGGATGCTTTCAAGAGAGAGCTGGATAGAGCTCTTAAGGATAGCGGAGTGAGGGGGTATGGGGAGAAGGCAGGAACGGGGTACTGATTGAGTGTGATCAGCCATGATCGCATTGAATGGCGGTGCTGGCTCGAAGGGCTGAATGGCCTACTCCTGCACCTATTGTCTATTGTCTATTGTCTATTGAGTATAAGCCTAGTCTATCCAGTCTTTCTTCGTATGAAAGTCTTGCCATCCCAGGAATCAATCTGGTGAACCTTCTCTGTACTCCTTCTAAGGCTAGAATGTCTTTCCTCAGATTAGGAGACCAAAACTGTACACAATCAGTTCTTGATGCACAACTATTCACAACCCAAGTTGATTACTTAGCATCCAAACTTGGTGGATAAAACTAAATCGGGTTCTGACTAAGGAAGAGGATTGAGAGAGGCTTTAGGGATACAAACAACCTGATGGAGAGGGAAATATGGTTGATACAAATAATGTAGAAAAGTGTAAAGTATTCATTATCGTGCAAAGAGTGATGACTTTTTAAAAACATATTGCGACAGGACAGATGATGCCGATGTTTAAAGGGCCCTAGATCTGCTCGTGCACATATCACTGAAAACCAACATGCGGGTGTAGCAAGCAATTAGTCTGAAGAAGGGTCTCGACCCGAAACGTCACCCATTCCTTCTCTCCAGAGATGCTACATGTCCTGCTGAGGTACTCCACCTTTATGTGTCTATCTTCGGTTTAAACCAGCATCTGCGGTTCCTTCCTACACAATTAGCAATACACGTTCAGGTTGAAACTCTCCAGTTTGCCATCCTTGGGATCAGACCAGTGCCAGACCACAAAAAAACAGGAGCACAGAAATTGCCCCCAGTAATTTTCCTTTGAGCAGAGGAACCATTATTTTAAGGACAGACCATCCCTGGGCCATGTAAGGGTTCTGTGAATTGTCTGTACCCAAAGATTATTTTAAGTTGGAAATACTGTTAGCTGAGTTTGGAAAGTTGCACTGGTGAGATAAGTCTGAGACTAAGCCTTAGTGAGACCGCACCTTGGAGTTTGTGCAGTTTAATTCTCTTTACAAAGAAACAATATATTTGCACAGAGGGAGTGCAGGAAAGATTTAATTAATAGGTTTAGGAGTGGCTTCAGTACACAGAGTCCACACCAAACATCAACACCAGATCTATGGTATCCCTTTTTTCATCCACTCCCTACTCACGTGGAACACTTTACAGAAGCAAATTAGAAGAATGCCAGAATGCTCTATGAAATATTGAAATCTTTATGGAGCTAAACAGGCAAGATGAAAAGAGAGTGTTTTCCTTCAGTGCGGAGCATGGAACCAAGGGTCAGAGTCTCACACCAGGACATGCACAGTGCTGCCTTACAGTGCCAGACATCTGTGCAAAGTCTGCATTTTCTTCCTGTGACCACGTGGTTTTGTTTTCCACCCACATCCCAGAGGCGTGCAGGTTTATACGTTAAGTGGTCTCCGTAAAGTACCCTGAGTGGGTGGGATACGAAAGTGAGATAACATAGAATTAGTATACGGGTGATCGATGGTTGGCGTGGACTCGGTGGGCCAAAGGGCCTGTTTCATAAACTATATCTCTAAACCATACTAAGAGATGAGTAGAAATAACTTTACAGAGAGGGTGGCACATCTTTGGAATTCTCCACCCAGGAGGCCTAAGAAAGCCCCGTTCATTAAAAAAAATGCCATCACAACAGGAAATGACAGCAGGAATCCGATTCGGCTATTTGTGCCCTTGCTGCCATTTGGCTGATTCAATCTCAGTGACATTGTCCTGCACCAACTACATACCCTTCGATTTCCTTTAGTTTTAGTTTAAACTTTAGAGATACAGCAT
This sequence comes from Rhinoraja longicauda, assembly GCF_053455715.1. Taxonomy (NCBI): domain Eukaryota; kingdom Metazoa; phylum Chordata; class Chondrichthyes; order Rajiformes; family Arhynchobatidae; genus Rhinoraja; species Rhinoraja longicauda. The sequence continues at coordinate 17,117,466 of NC_135990.1, forward strand.
GGAAACAGGCCCTTCGGCTCACTGTCATTGACCACCCGTTCCTACTGGTTCTATGTTATTCCACTTTCTCATCCAATCCTTCCACAAAAGGGGCAATTACAGAGACCAATTAACCTCCAAACCCACACGTCTTTGGGATATGAGAAGAATCCGGAGAACCCGGAAGAAACCTTCACGGTCACAGGGAAAACATGCAAACACCACAGACAGCAGGAGAGGCCAGGATCGCACCTGGGTCCCGGGCGCTGTGAGGCAGCAACTAATACCAGCTGCGTCACTGTGCCGCCCTTAGAAATTGATTAGTGTGAGAAAGTGTTTAGCAGGGAATCAGTGGGCCAAGGGGCCTGTTTCCATCCTGTGTGACTATGAACATAAGAGCAGGAATGGGCTTCTGCCATTACACTGGGCCTGTGTTGTTATAATTTCTACTATTTGGTACAGCATACCACCGATCCACTCCTGGGATATGTGTGGGAAGGAACTGCAGATGCTGGTTTATACTGTACACACAAAATGCTGGAGTAACTCAGCGGGTCAGGCAGCATCACTGGAGGAAATGGAGCACTTCCCTCTGGAAGGCGACTCCGGACTGTCAAAGCAGCCACAGCAAGACATAAAGCTTTTTTTCCATGAGTAGTAGTTCTACTCAATAACCAAAGTCTGCCGTCTCTTTTTTGCTCTGGTTTATTTTCACCCACATGTTTAGACCATAATGGTGTATCCTTATTGTTTTGATGTGTTTATGCTTTATTCTTAATTGTTAACTGTATGTTTGTGTTGTCATTTGTGAGCGGAGCACCAAGGCACATTCCTTGTATATGCACATACTTGGCCAATAAACTCATTCATTCATTCATATGTAATGTTCTGGGTCAGAACTCTTTTTCACACTATTCCTGTTCAGTGATGCTGTCTGGCCCGCTGAGTTACTCCAGCATTTTGTGTCTGTCTCTGGGATAAGATGGCCCTCCAAGCTGACACCTGTTGAAATTTGTAAGGAGATTACCTCTCTCCAACATACAAGATTTGAGACGGATTGAAGGTCTAGATATTGAGGATATCCGGGAAGCATGGCATCAGGATAAGAGGTCAGGCATTTAAAACTCAAAGGAGGAGAAATGTCTTTACTCAGAGGATGGAACATTTTGTGTTTTATATCCCAGTCAAAGTCAGGATCAACAGACTTGTCAACATACTAAATGAATCACGAAAGGGGGACTTAAAGTATCACTGAATCATTGAACATGGTGGAGGGTGGAGGAGATGTCATGACTTTATTGAATACCGGTCGATGCGGGTTTGAAGAGATGATAACATTTGTATTATCTGTGGTTCAGAAGAGATCCTGTACATCGTGCACCGCCTTATATTTAACCCATTTCCTGTCTCATGTTTTAAAAACAATCTGCACTGCAATAAATTTCAGTAGAATATTCTCAATCAGTACATTCAATAGACGACTGTATGCGAATGTCAACAAGCAAATTTCACAATGGACCAACTGGTGTCTGAGATGCAAAATAAGCTTATAAACCGAAACACAGAATTTAACAGAAGTTATTCATGCACCATTCCCCAGTTCGTATTTTTGTACCTCACAGCTTCATCTCAACATCTTCAGGTTACCAGCTGCAGGTCTTAAACCACTATCTGACTTTGGAACATGTGCGAATATCATACTCACTCCCTCCCACTCCCTCCCCAGCCCGACCTCTGCACCCACCAACCAGACTCAGCTCAGACCCTCCCCAACCCCAGCACCACTGCCCCAGCCTCCTTCCCCCCTACCCACCCCTTTCTTCCAACCCTCGCCACCCACCCCCCTCCTCCCTGCCAGCCTCTCCATGGCTCTGTTGCCCCTTCCTCCTACCACTCTACCCCCTTCCTACCATTCATACCATCCACTACCCTTTCCACCCCCTACCTCCTACCACCTTCTCTCCCCAACATCCTCCTCCTTTCCCCTCCAACCTCAATCCGCTCCGCTCCTTCCTCCATCCCTCCCACCATTCTACCCTCCTTCCTCCCCCACTCCTTCCATGTCTCCTCTCTCCTCATCCTATCTGCCCCCTCACCACCCCCTCCCCCTATCTGCCCTCCACCACCCTACCTCCACTCCTCTCCTACCATCCTCCCTCCCCCTACTACCCTCCCCTCCCTATGATCCTCATCTCCACCACCCTCCCCTCTCGTACCACCCGCCACTTACCTCGCCACACCACCTACCGACCTCTCCAACCCCCTCCCCCACCTCTCTCCCCCGCTCCCAGCACTCTCCCCCCTTCCCTGCCTCCTCCTGTCACCCCCCTTCCCTGCCTCCTCCTGTCCCCCTCCTGTCACCCCTCCCCCTCCTGTCACCCCCTCCTGTCACCCCTCCCCCTCCTGTCACCCCTCCCCCTCCTGTCACCCCTCCCCCGTCACCCCTCCCCCTCCTGTCACCCCCTCCCCCTCCTGTCACCCCTCCCCCTCCTGTCACCCCTCCCCCCCACCTTCCTGTCACCCTCCTCCCCTCCCCTCCTGTCACCCTCCTCCCCCTCCCCCTCCTGTCACCCCTCCGCCTCCCGTCACCCCCTCCCGTCACCCCTCCGTCTCCCGTCACCCCTCCCCCCCTCCTGTCACCCCTCTCCTGTCACCCCTCCCCCTCCTGTCACCCCCTCCCCCTCCTGTCAACCCCTCCCCTCCTGTCACCCCTCCCCCCTCCTGTCACCCCCCTCCTGTCACCCCTCCCCCTCCTGTCACCCCCTCCCCCTCCTGTCACCCCTCCCCCTCCTGTCACCCCCTCCCCTCCTGTCATCCCCTCCCCCTCCTGTCACCCCTCCTGTCACCCCTCCCCCTCCTGTCACCCCCTCCCCCTCCTGTCACCCCCCTCCTGTCACCCCTCCCCCTCCTGTCATCCCCTCCCCCCTCCTGTCACCCCTCCTGTCACCCCCCTCATGTTACCCCTCCCCCTCCTGTCACCCCTCCCCTCCTGTCACCCCCTCCCCTCCCCTCCTGTTACCCCTCCCCCTCCTGTCACCCCCCTCCTGTTACTCCCCCTCCTGTCACCCCTCCCACTCGTCACCCCCCCTCCTGTCACCCCCCTCCTGTCACCCCTCCCCCCTCCTGTCACCCCTCCCCTCCTGTCACCCCCTCCCCTCCCCTCCTGTTACCCCTCCCCCTCCTGTCACCCCCCTCCTGTTACTCCCCCTCCTGTCACCCCTCCCACTCGTCACCCCCCCCTCCTGTCACCCCCCTCCTGTCACCCCTCCCCCTCCTGTCACCCCTCCTGTCACCCCTCCCCCTCCTGTCACCCCCTCCCCCTCCTGTCACCCCCCTCCTGTCACCCCTCCCCCTCCTGTCATCCCCTCCCCCTCCTGTCACCCCCTCCTGTTACCCCTCCCCCTCCTGTCACCCCCTCCCCTCCCCTCCTGTTACCCCTCCCCCTCCTGTCACCCCCTCCCCTCCCCTCCTGTTACCCCTCCCCCTCCTGTCACCCCCCTCCTGTTACTCCCCCTCCTGTCACCCCTCCCACTCGTCACCCCCCCTCCTGTCACCCCCCTCCTGTCACCCCTCCCCCCTCCTGTCACCCCCTCCCCCCCCCTGTCACCCCTCCCCCCCCCCCCCCCCCTGCCTAACCGCCGCTCGGCCCAGCGCGGGCCCAGTGGGCCGGGGGGAGCGGGGCTGCCGACAGCGGTGGTGCCGGGGCCGAGGAGGCGGCGAGGTCGGGGGGTGGGGCAGTGCCGGTGAGTGGGTGTGAGGGTGTGTGCGGGGGGGGGGGGGGGGGGGGGGTGAGAGGGGGCGTTACCTCCCCAGATGCTGAGGGGGGGTGTGGGGTGAGGGGGGGTCTGTGAGGGGGGGGGTCTGTGAGGGGGGGGTCTGTGAGGGGGGGTCTGAGAGGGGGGGGTCTGTGAGGGGGGGGTCCGTGAGGGGGGGGTCCGTGAGGGGGGGGTCTGTGAGGGGGGGGCTGTGAGGGGGGGGTGTGGGGTGAGGGGGGGGGTGTGGGGTGAGGGGGGGGTCTGTGAGGGGGGGGGTCTGTGAGGGGGGGGTCTGTGAGGGGGGGGTCCGTGAGGGGGGGGTCTGTGAGGGGGGGGGTCTGTGAGGGGGGGGCTGTGAGGGGGGGGGTCTGTGAGGGGGGGGTCTGTGAGGGGGGGGTCCGTGAGGGGGGGGTCTGTGAGGGGGGGGGTCTGTGAGGGGGGGGCTGTGAGGGGGGGGGTGTGGGGTGAGGGGGGGGGTGTGGGGTGAGGGGGGGGTCTGTGAGGGGGGGGGTCTGTGAGGGGGGGGTCTGTGAGGGGGGGGGGGTCTGTGAGGGGGGGGCTGTGAGGGGGAGGGGGCGTTACCTCCCCAGATGCTGAGGGGGGGGGTGTGGGGTGAGGGGGGGGGGTCTGTGAGGGGGGGGCTGTGAGGGGGGGGGTGTGGGGTGAGGGGGGGGGTGTGGGGTGAGGGGGGGGGTGTGGGGTGAGGGGGGGGCTGTGAGGGGGGGGGGGGCTGTGAGGGGGGAGGGGGCGTTACCTCCCCAGATGCTGAGGGGGGGGGTGTGGGGTGAGGGGGGGAGTGAGAGGGGGGGGGTCTGTGAGGGGGAGGGGGCGTTACCTCCCCAGATGCTGAGCTTGAGCTGCGACTTGTCCAGATTCTCCACATAATCCCCCAGGAAGCGGTTCAGCAGCTCGGCCACGAGCGACTCAAACACCATCGCTCCCGCCGCGACCCCGCCGCCACTGCGCGATCCCGACTGTGCGCGCTCCCGACACCGCCGCCTCTGCGCGCGCTCCCGACACCGTCGCCTCTGCGCGCTCCCGACTGTGCGCGCTCCCGACACCGCCGCCACTGCGCGCGCTCCCGACACCGTCGCCTCTGCGCGCGCTCCCACCGCTGTGCGCGCCCCCGAAACTGTGTGCGCCCCCGATACTGCGCGCTCCCGTCGCGGCACCGCCGCATCTGCGCGCTCCCGACTGTGCGCGCCCCCGAGCCAGCCCCGCGCTTCCAGGCGCGCCCCCGCCGCCGTGTCCACATTTGAAGCTGTCAAGGAAAGTGTCAGCCGGTGTCACCGTCTCCCCTCCCCCCCCCTCCCGTCACCCTCCCCCCCCTCCCGTCACCCCTCCCCCTCCCGTCACCCCTCCCCCTCCCGTCACCCCTCCCCCTCCCGTCACCCCCCCCCTCCCTCCCGTCACCCCCCCCTCCCTCCCGTCACCCCCCCCTCCCTCCCGTCACCCCCCCCTCCCGTCACCCCCCCCTCCCGTCACCCCCCCCTCCCGTCACCCCTCCTCCTCCCGTCACCCCTCCCCCTCCCGTCACCCCTCCCCCTCCCGTCACCCCTCCCCCTCCCGTCACCCCTCCCCCTCCCGTCACCCCTCCCCCTCCCGTCACCCCCCCCTCCCTCCCGTCACCCCTCCCCCTCCCGTCACCCCTCCCCCTCCCGTCACCCCTCCCCCTCCCGTCACCCCTCCCCCTCCCGTCACCCCTCCCCCTCCCGTCACCCCCCCCTCCCTCCCGTCACCCCTCCCCCTCCCGTCACCCCCCCCTCCCTCCCGTCACCCTCCCCCCCCTCCCGTCACCCCTCCCCCTCCCGTCACCCCTCCCCCTCCCGTCACCCCCCCCTCCCTCCCGTCACCCCTCCCCCTCCCGTCACCCCTCCTCCTCCCGTCACCCCCCCCTCCCTCCCGTCACCCCCCCCTCCCTCCCGTCACCCCCCCCTCCCTCCCGTCACCCCCCCCTCCCTCCCGTCACCCCCCCCTCCCGTCACCCCCCCCTCCCGTCACCCCCCCCTCCCGTCACCCCTCCTCCTCCCGTCACCCCTCCCCCTCCCGTCACCCCCCCCTCCCTCCCGTCACCCCCCCCTCCCGTCACCCCTCCCCCTCCCGTCACCCCCCCCTCCCTCCCGTCACCCCTCCCCCTCCCGTCACCCCTCCCCCTCCCGTCACCCCTCCCCCTCCCGTCACCCCTCCCCCTCCCGTCACCCCTCCTCCTCCCGTCACCCCTCCCCTCCCGTCACCCCCCCCTCCCTCCCGTCACCCCTCCCTCCCGTCACCCCTCCCCCTCCCGTCACCCCCCCCTCCCTCCCGTCACCCCTCCCTCCCGTCACCCCTCCCCCTCCCGTCACCCCCCCCTCCCTCCCGTCACCCCTCCCCCTCCCGTCACCCCTCCCCCTCCCGTCACCCCTCCCCTCCCGTCACCCCCCCCTCCCGTCACCCCCCCCTCCCTCCCGTCACCCCTCCCTCCCGTCACCCCCTCCCCCTCCCGTCACCCCCCCCTCCCTCCCGTCACCCCTCCCCCTCCCGTCACCCCTCCCCCTCCCGTCACCCCTCCCCTCCCGTCACCCCTCCCCCTCCCGTCACCCCCCCCTCCCTCCCGTCACCCCTCCCCCTCCCGTCACCCCTCCCCCTCCCGTCACCCCTCCCCTCCCGTCACCCCCCCCTCCCGTCACCCCTCCCTCCCGTCACCCCTCCCCTCCCGTCACCCCCCCCTCCCTCCCGTCACCCCCCCCTCCCTCCCGTCACCCCCCTCCCTCCCGTCACCCCTCCCCCTCCCGTCACCCCTCCCTCCCGTCACCCCCCCCTCCCCTCCCGTCACCCCTCCCCTCCCGTCACCCCTCCCCCTCCCGTCACCCCTCCCCCTCCCGTCACCCCCCCCTCCCGTCACCCCCCCCTCCCGTCACCCCCCCCCTCCCGTCACCCCCCCCCTCCCGTCACCCCCCCCTCCCGTCACCCCCCCCTCCCGTCACCCCCCCCCCTCCCGTCACCCCCCCCCCTCCCGTCACCCCCCCCCTCCCGTCACCCCCCCCTCCCGTCACCCCTCCCCCTCCCGTCACCCCTCCCCCTCCCGTCACCCCCCCCCTCCCGTCACCCCCCCCTCCCGTCACCCCCCCCCTCCCGTCACCCCCCCCCTCCCGTCACCCCCCCCCTCCCGTCACCCCCCCCCTCCCGTCACCCCCCTGCCTAACCGCCGCTCGGCCCAGTGTGGGCCGGGGGGAGCGGGGCTGCCGACAGCGGTGGTGCCGGGGTGGGGAGGAGGCGAGGTCGAGCAGCACCAGCAGCACCACCAGCAGCACCACCACCAGCAGCACCACCACCAGCAGCACCACCACCAGCAGCACCACCAGTCTGCCCCAAACTCTCATCAACTACCCAGGATTATAAAACAACATGACAACAGGTGCAGGAGGAGGCCATTCGGTCCTTCGAGCCGGCACCGCCCTTCAATGTGATCATGGCTGATCATTCTCAATCAGTACCCCGTTCCTGCCCTCTCCCCATACCCCGTGATTCTATTAGCCTATCTAACTTTCTCATGAAAACATTCAGTGAATTGGCCTCCACTGTCTTCTGAGGCAGAGAATTCCACAGATTCACAACTCTCTGGGTGAAAAGGTTTTTCCTCATCTCAGTCCTAAATGGCCTCCCCCTTATTCTTAAACTGTGACCCCTGGTTCTGGACTCCCCCCAACAAGCACACCCAGGTCTCGTTGCATCTCCCCCTTTACCTAATCTGACACCATTCAGACAATAATCTGCCTTAGGTAGACACAAAAAGCTGGAGTAACTCAACAGGCAGGCAGCATCTCTGCAGCGAAGGAACGGGTGACGTTTCGGGTCGAGACCCTTCTTCTGACTAAGATGCTGCCTGTCCCGCTGAGTTACTCCAGCTTTTTGTGTCTCTCTTCGATTTAAACCAGCACCTGCAGTTCTTTCCTACATATATTAATCTGCCTTCCTGTTCTTGCCACCAAAGTGGATAATCTCACATTTATCCACATTATACTGCATCTGCCATGCATCTGCCCACTCACCCAACCTATCCAAGTCACTCTTTCCGTGCCCTGCGTTGTACCCTGGCCGGGATGCGCAGGCACCAGCAGGCCCTCTCTCTGACTGAGGCTCTCACTAGGGTCTCTTCTACATCCCGCAGCTCCGCTCTTGCTCCCCCTCCCCCCACTCGCAACAAGGACAGGATCCCCCTCGTTCCCACCTTCCACCCCACCAGCCAGCGGATCCAACATATCATCCACCAACATTTCCGTCACCTACAACAGGACCCCACCACTGGCCATATCTTCCCATCCCCTCCCCTCTCTGCGTTCCGCAGAGACCGTTCCCTCCGTAACTCCCTGGTCCACTCGTCCCTTCCTACCCAAATCACCCCAACCCCGGGCACTTTCCCTTGCAACCGCACGAGATGCAACACCTGTCCCTTTACCTCCCCCCTCAACTCCATCAAAGGACCCAAACAGTCTTTCCAGGTGAGACAGAGGTTCACCTGCACCTCCTCCAACCTCATCTATTGCATCCGCTGCTCTAGATGTCAACTTATTTATATCGGCGAAACCAAGCGCAGGCTCGGCGATCGCTTCGCTGAACACCTGCGCTCGGTCCGCATTAACGCAACTGATCTCCCGGTGGCCCAGCACTTTAACTCCCCCTCCCATTCCCAGTCTGACCTCTCTGTCATGGGCCTCCTCCAGTGCCATAGTGAGGCCCGCCGGAAATTGGAGGAGCAGCACCTCATATTTCGCCTGGGCAGTTTGCAGCCCGGTGGTATGAACGTCGACTTCTCCAACTTCAGATAGCTCCTCTGTCCCTCCCTTCCCCTCCTCCTTCCCAGATCTCCCTCTATCTTCCTGTCTCCACCTATATCCTTCCTTTGTTCCACCCCCGACATCAGTCTGAAGAAGGGTCTCGACCCGAAACGTCACCCATTCCTTCTCTCCCGAGATGCTGCCTGACCTGCTGAGTTACTCCAGCATTTTGTGAATAAATCGATTTGTACCAGCATCTGCAGTTATTTTCTTATATCCAAGTCACCCTACAGCCTCATAGTATCCTCATCGCAGCTCGCACTGCCACCCAGCTTTGTGTCATCCACAAACGTGGAAATGTCACATTTAATTCCCTCGTCTAAATCATTAATATATATTGTAAATAACGGGTCCCAGCACTGAGCCTTGCAGCACCCCACTAGTCACTGCCTGCCCTTCTGAAAAAGAACCTGTTAATTCCTACACTTTGCTTCCTGTCTGCCAACCTGTTCTCTATCCATGTCAATACCCTACTCTCAATACCATGTGCACTAATTTTGCACACTAATCTCTTGTCAAAGGCTTTTTGAAAGTCCAGATACACTACATCCACTGGCTCTCCTTTATCCATTCTACTTGTTACATCCTCAAAAAATTCCAGAAGATTAGTCAAGCATGGTTTCCCTTTCATAAATCTATGCTGACTTTGACCGATCCTGTCATTGCTTTCCAAATGCGCTGCTATAACATCTTTAACAATCGACTCCAGCATCTTCCCCACTACTGATGTAAGGCTAACTGGTCTGTAATTCCCCATTTTCTCTCTCCCTCCCTCCTTAAAATCAGTTCCTGTGGACTGGAGGGTAGCCAGAGTCGAGAGAACATTGGAAAATGATTTTGGAGGCAACTTCCTTGAGTACTCTGGGATGCAGACCATCAGGTCGTGGGGATTTATCTGCCTTCAGTCCCAACAGTTTACCTAACACCATTTCCTGACTAATATGGATTCCCTTCAGTTCCTCACTCCCACTAGATCCTCAGTCCCCTAGTATTTCCGGGAGATTGTGTCTTCCTTAGTGAAGACTGAACCAAAGTACTCATTTAACTGTTCTGCCATTTCTTTCTTTCCTATTATAAATTCACCTGTCTCTGATTGCAAAGGATCTACATTTGTCTTCACTAATCTTTTCCTTTTTACATATCTAAAGATGCTTTTAGAGTCAGTTTTTATATTTCCCGCAAGCTTTCTTTCATGCTCTTTTTCCCCCTCTTAATTAACCCCTTTGTCCTCCTCTGTTGAGTTCTAAATGTCTCCTCGTCCTCTGGTTTGCTGCTTCCTCTGGCCAATGTATATGCCTTTTCCTTGGATTTAACACTATCCTTGATTTCCCTCGTTAGCCACGGTTGAGCCGCCTTCCCCGTTTTATTTTTTCGCCAGACTGGGATGAACAATTTTAGGAGGTCCTTAAATCTTTGCCATTGCATGTCCACTGTCAACCCTTTAAGTATAATTTGCCAGTCTATCCTGGTCAATACCCGTCTCATACCTTCAAAGTCTCCTTTATTCAGGTTCAGGACCCGAGTCTCTGAATTAAACGTGTCACTCTCCATCCTAATGTAGAATTCCACCATATTATGGTCACTGTTGCCCAAGGAGCTTTGCACAACAGGATTGCTAACTAATCTGTCCTCGTTACACAATACCCAGTCTAGGATGGCCTGCCTCTAGTCAGTTCCTTTACACATTGGTTTAAAAACCCATCCCATATGCATTCTAGGAAATCCTCCTCCTCAGCACTGTTACCAATTTGGTTGGCCCAATCTATATGTAGATTAAAGTCACCCATGATAACTGCTGTACCTTTGCTACACCCATCCCTAATTTCCTGCTTGATGCTATCCCCAACCTCCCTACTGCTGCTTGGTGGTCTGTATACAACTCCAATTTGAGGAAGGACATTCTTGCTATTGAGGGAGTGCATCTTAGGTTCACCAGGTTAATTCCCGGGATAGCGGGACTGTCATATGATGAAAGAATGGAGTGACTGGGCTTGTATTCACTGGAATTTAGAAGGATGAGAGGGGATCTTATAGAAACATATAAAATTATTAAGGGATTGGTCATGCTAGATGCAGGAAACACAAGATAGCCTCAAAGTATTATTAATTTGTGTGCAGTTTGCTGTATTCTATGTTAAAAAGCAAGTGTCAGGAATAGTGATCATGAAGTGACATGATTGTTGTCGATCTTGAATACAGACACAAAAAGCTGGAGTAATTCAGTGGGTCAGGCAACATCTCTGGAGAAAAGTAATAGGTGAGGTTTTGGGTTGAAATCCTTCTTCAGACCCATCTGCAGTTCCTTCCTACAACATTTTGTTGTAGATCCTATCTGATTCAATCCTTCAGGAAAGCATAACCCTAACCCAGTCTGGTCTCTGTGTGGCTGCAGTGCTAGCAGTGTGATTGAATCTGACCTGTCCTGTGACATCGCATCACAGGCCTCTTGGTTCCAGGGGCAGATGCAAATTATGCTGCCCATAAATGAAGATTACAAAGCTGGAGTCCAGAGATGCAGTGAGAGTGACTGCCTCCGAGATCTTTGGTTTCCTCCCACACTCCAAAGATGTACAGGTTTGTTGGTTAATTAGCATGGTATAATTGTAAATTGTCCCAAGGGTGTGTAGGGTAGTGTTAATGTGCAGGGATCGCTGGTCAGCGAGGACTTGGCGGGCCAAAGGGCCTGTTTTTTTGTGCTGAATCGCTAAACTAAACAAGTCCTGACCCGAAACGTCGCTCATCCATTCCCTCCACAGATGCTGCCTGACCCGCTGAGTTCCTCCAGCACTTTATATTTTGTTCAGCCACATTATTATGGTGGCTTCAAGAGCAGGTCAGAGACAGGGTATCCTACAGTGGGCAACTCACCTCCTGGTTTCACTAAATAATCCACAAAGCATAGTCAGGAGTGCAGGTGATGGAGTACTCCCAGATTGCTGGGATGAGTGCTGCTCCAACAAGTCAACAAACTCCACACCATCTATGCTGAGACTCCGTGACTGTGGCCGCCAAGGACAGAGCAGCCCGTTTCCTTGGCACTACCGTCCATCAATGGCTCACACCTGCTGCGGTGTGGACCATCTACCAAATGTACTGCAGTTACTCACCCAGGTTAGACACAAATAGCTGGAGTAACCCAGCGGATTACTCACACAGGTTACTGGAATTGGACATGGGTGAAGATATCACCAACTGCAGATTCTGATTCACCATCCGGGTCTGCAAACATCTCCTAGTCCCTGATCGTCACTGGGCAAGACCTGGCACTCCCTCCCCACCACTAATAACATAGACCCAGTGTGGACAGGTGATCGAGAGTCAGTGTGGACTCGGTGAGCCGAAGATCCAGTTTCCAAGCTGCACCTTTCAATCAATCATTCATAAATAGAGAATTATTTATTTCTCTATAAATAATTTATATTATTATTTATAGAGAAATAAATATCTATAAATAATAGAGAATACATATTATTTATAAACCCGCTGACTCTCACAGCTATCTAGTCTACACTTCTTCCCACCCTACTCCCTGCAAAGACTATCCCCTTCTCCCAATTCCTCCGTCTACGCCACATCTGCGCTTAAGATGAGATGTTCCATACCAGGACATCCGAGATGTCCTCATTCTTTAGACAACAGGGGTCCCTTCTTCCATCATAGGAGGCCCTCACCAGGGTCACCTCGATACCCCTCAGCTCCGCTCTTGCACCCCCTCCCCCTAGACGCAACAGAGACAAAGTCCCCCTAGTCCTCACCTTTCACCCCATTTGCCGTCGCATACAGAAGAGAGAGAGAGAGTGAGAGAGAGAGAGAGAGAGAGAGAGAGAGAGAGAGAGAGAGAGAGAGAGAGAGAGAGAGAGAGAGAGAGAGAGAGAGAGAGAGAATAAATAAATAAATAAATAAAAAGATTTTTAAATGACCAAATAGAATGCAGCAATTCAAGAAGGGAGCTCAAAGGCAAATAAGGATGGGCAGTACGTGATGGCCAACTCCCCGGTAACACTGGCTGTGGGATGGTGTCCTGGAAGTGGGCGATGGGGTGTCCATTACCTGGAGAGCTGGTCCTCCTGCCAGCCCAGCCCTGGCCCCAGGTCCACAGCACTGCCCTGCATTGGGCCGCCCCCTTGTGGAGGTAGCAGTGTGTTGCCAGTAATGTGTGACAAAACATGATGCTCAGCCCAGGTGAGCAGCAAGCCACTGTTGACCATGGTGCAGCTGGCTCTAGTTGGGAACAGCTGGGTTGACTGATCACATTTACTGTGCTGTAGGGGCCAGGCCAGGGGCCAGGTTGCTCCAAAGAGGAGCTCTGAGCCATATCCGGAGCACTGGAACACGAGTGATGGAGTCATACAGCAGCCTACTGTGTCCACCATGTCCAACCTTCAGGAAGCCATCAACACTGAGTCTCGATCTGTAATAAGACTCAAGGACCTGAATCATTAACCATCAGCCATTGGTTTATTTGACTTGCGCAAGGGGAGATGTGTCTCAGTCAAAGACACCTCCAACGTTAGTTGCCACCACAGGAGATTTGTGCACAAAGACAAGTATTGATGATGTTCAGTAGATCCAGTGAGGTTATCCACTTTGGTGGTAAGAATAGGAAGGCAGATTATTATCTGAATGGTGTCAAGTTAGGAAAAGGGGACGTACAACAAGATCTGGGTGTCGTAGTGCATCAGTCACTGAAAGGAAGCATGCAGGTACAGCAGGCAGTGAAGAAAGCCAATGAAATGTTGGCCTTCATAACAAGAGTTGAGTATAGGAGCAAAGAGGTCCTTCTGCAGTTGTACAGGGCCCTAGTGAGACCGCACCTGGAATACTGGGTGCAGTTTTGGTCTCCAAATTTGAGGAAGGATATTCTTGCTATTGAGGGCGTGCAGCATAGGTTTACTAGGTTAATTCCCGGAATGGCGGGACTGTCGTATGTTGAAAGACTAGAGTGACTAGACTTGTATACACTGGAATTGAGAGGGGATCTTATCGAAACATATAAGATTATTAAGGGGTTGGACACATGTTCAGGCAGGAAACATGTTCCCAATGTTGGGGGAGTCCAGAACCAGGGGCCACAGTTTAAGAATAAGGGGTAGGCCATTTAGAACGGAGATGAGGAAAACCTTTTTCAGTCAGAGAGTTGTAAATCTGTGGAATTCTCTGCCTCAGAAGGCAGTGGAGGCCAATTCTCTAGATGTATTCAAGAGAGAGCTAGATAGAGCTGTTAAGGATAGCGGAGTCAGGGGATATGGGGAGAAGGCACGAACTGGTTACTGATTGAGAATGATCAGTCATGATCACATTGAATGGTGGTGCTGGCTCGAAGGGCCGAATGGCCTCCTCCTGCACCTACTGCATCTGTCGCTGAGAAATTTCAAACCGGATGATTTCTCAGCGACGAGCCGAGATCCATTACGATTTTTGAAAGACTCCTCACGATCGTGCCCGCGACACTCTGGCGAACTGTCGGCGACATCCTAGTTGCCGGCAGTCGCCTTAAAATCGCCTAAGTGGGACAGGCCTTTACTCCAGCATTTTGTGTCTACCCCAGATAATACTCTCCATGAATATAATGGCGTAGCGATAGAGTTGTTGCCTTACAGTGCTTGCAGCATCGGTGACCCGGGTTCAATCCCGACTACGCGCGCTGCCTGTACGGAGTTTGTATGTTCTCCCACGTGACCTGCGTAGGTTTTCTCCGAGAACTTTGGTTTCCTCCCACACTCCAAAGACATATAGGTTCGGAAGTTAATTGGCTTGGGTTTGTATACTTGGTATAATTGTAAATTGTCCCTAGTGTGTGTTGGATAGTGTTAATGTGCAGGGATCGTTGGGCGGTGCAAACTTGGTGGGCCGAAGGGCCTGTTTCCGCGCTGTATCTCTAAACTAATCAAGTCAAACTCATATACAATAGGAAGAGCAAAGGGAAAGATATAGAATGCAGAATATAGTTCAGCATTATGAATGAATGAATGAATGAATGAACAAGTTTATTGGCCAAGTATGCATATACAAGGAATGTGCCTTAGTGCTCTACTCACAAATGACAACACAAACATACAGTTAACAATTAAGAATAAAGCATAACCACATCAAAACAATAAGGATACAACATTACGGTCTAAACATCTGGGTGAAAATAAACCAGAGCAAAAAAGAGACTACAGACTTTGGTTATTGAGTAGAACTATCACACGTGGAATAAAACTGTTTTTATGTCTGGCGGTGGCTGCTTTGACAGTCCGGAGTCGCCTTCCAGAGGGAAGTGCTTCAAAGAGTTTGTGGCCAGGGTGAGAGGGGTCAGAGATGATCTTGCCCGCTCGCTTCCTGGCCCTTGCAGTGTACAGTTCGTCAATGGGGGGAAGGTTGCAGCCAACAACCTTCTCAGCTGTGCGAACGATCCGTTGCAGCCTCCGGATGTCATGCTTGGTGGCTGAGCCAAACCAGACCGTGATGGAGAAGGTGAGGACGGACTCAATGATAGTAGTATAGAATTGGACCATCATTGCCTGTGGCAGATTGTGTTTCTTCAGTTGCCGCAGGAAGTACATCCTCTGTTGGGCCTTTTTGACAGTGGAGTCGATGGTGGCCCCCCATTTAAGGTCCCTGGAGATGATGGTTCCCCATTTAAGTCATTAAGGAACTTAAATGACTCCACCGATGTGACTACGGTGTTGTTGATGGTGAGTGGGGGGAGAGGAGGGGGATCTCTTAGAAAGTCTACAATTAGTTCCACTGTCTTAAGAGCATTGAGCTCCAGGTTGTTGCGATGGCACCAGGATGCCAGCTGTGTCACTTCCCTTCTGCAGGCAGATTCCTCCCCATCCTGGATCAGTCCAATCAGGGTTGTGTCATCCGCAAACTTGAGGAGCTTGACAGAGGAGTCTGTGGAGGTACAGTGATAAAAACATAGGAACATAGAAAATAGGTGCAAGAGGAGGCCATTCGGCCCTTCGAGCCAGCACCGCCATTCATTATGATCATGGCTGATCATCCACAATCAGTAACCCGTGCCTGCCTTCTCCCCATATTCCTTGATTCCACTAGCCCCTAGAGCTCTATCTAACTCTCTCTTAAATTCATCCAGTGATTTGGCCTCCACTGCCCTCTGTGGCAGAGAATTCCACAAATTCACAACTCTCTGGGTGAAAAAGTTCCTTCTCACCTCAGTCGTTGGTGTAGAGAGAGTAAAGGAGAGGGGAGAGTACGCAGCCTTGCGGTGCTCCTATGCTGAGGGTCTGCGGGTCCGAGATGTGCTTTCCCAGCCTCACATGCTGCTTCCTGTCCGTCAGGAAGTTGATGATCCACTGACAGAGGGGTTCAGGCACAGTCAGCTGGGAGAGTTTGTAGTGTAGTAGCTCTGGCACAATGGTGTTAAATGCAGAGCTAAAGTCCACAAACAGAATCCTGGCATAGGTCCCTTGCGGTCTAGGTGCTGGAGGATGAAGTGCAGGCCTAGGTTGACTGCGTCATCCACCAATC
This sequence comes from Rhinoraja longicauda, assembly GCF_053455715.1. NCBI lineage: Eukaryota > Metazoa > Chordata > Chondrichthyes > Rajiformes > Arhynchobatidae > Rhinoraja > Rhinoraja longicauda. Next base: position 17,133,493 of record NC_135990.1, read on the forward strand.
TATTGGTCCGGTATGCAATCTGCAGGGGGTCCAGTTTGTGATGTTTTTCAGCTGGGCCAGCACATCTTTCAATGGTCTTCATGACTACATCGGTCAGTGCGACAGGCCTGTAGTCATTAAGACCAGTGATCCTTGTCTTTTTGGGTACAGGGACAATAGTGGAGACCTTGAAGCAGGCAGGGACAGTGACAGGCAGGGACTGTTTCTGTTTCTCGAACCTGCAGTAAAACTCATTCAGGTCGTTGGTCACCTGACGATTGTCCAAGGAGTTTTCCCTCTTGTAGCTGGTGATTTCTTACAAGCCCTTCCAAACTGAACAAGAGTCATTAGCTGAGAACCTGCTCCTCAGCTTCTCAGAGTACCTTCCTTGGCAGCTCTGATTCCTCAGCTTGTACTTGGCCTGCCTGTAGAGGTCTGTATCCCCGTTCCTGTAGGCCTCATCTTTAGACTGGCGGAGCTGTCTGAGTTCTGCTGTGAACCAGGGCTTGTTGTTGTTGAACCAGATCCTGGTCTTCGTGGGAATGCAACTGTCCTCACAAAAGCTGACATAGGATGTCACAGTGTGTGTGTACTCATCGAGGCTTGTGGTTGCTTCCCTGAACACATTCCAATCAGTGCAGTCAAAGCAGGACTGTAGTTTTTCAATGTCCTCGCTTGTCCACCTTTTCGTTGTTCTGACCACTGGTTTAGCAGATTTTAGTTTCTGCCTGTAGGTTGGAATAAGGTGAACTAAACAATGATCAGAGAGACCCAGAGCCGCTCGAGGAACAGAGCGATATGCGTTCTTGATTGAAGAGTAGCAGTGATCAAGTGTCCTCTCCTCTCTGGTGGGGCAGGTAACATGAAGTCTGTACTTTGGGAGCTCATGACTGAGGTCTTGTTAAAGTCCCCCAAAACAATGATCATGGAAGCCTCTCCGGGAAGAATATTCAATTTTACCCTGACCAAGTCCTGCAATGTATTTGTGCCTTGCCTGCCCACAGCAACGTGTGCTGTGGAGAACATGATGCCTCTCACAGAGGTTGGGTCAAGGGAGGGCAGAGGGATGGTTTGTGAATGGACTGAAGAGAGCAGAGACTAATGGAGAAGCAAGTCATTCTGGATAATGAGGGTGTGGCTGAGAAGAAGATGGAATGGTGAATCCACTATGTCCAAGGAGGTGAGAGGGACAGAGTTGATCACAGAGTAAACTAACATCTGCTATTGAATTATACTCCCTCTTTAATTAAATTAGAAGATTGGGAAATTGGTCAATTAGTCAATTTAACAGCTAATATAAGTAAGGCTTGCTCAAGGGAAGCGGCCTGTCGGGGAGTGGCCTTGTTGAGGTAAGTGCATTGTGAGTAAAGTGTGAGTTTTTGGCGAGGAGGCTACACCTGATTTGAAACGTAATTTTTTTTGTCCACTGAAGAAATGGCAGGCAGGTTGGTTGCAGTGTGTTTCCTGCAGGATGTGGGAAGGCAGGGACACCACTGGAGCTTCTGGGAACTACACCTGCAGGAATTGTGTCCAGGTGCATCTCCTGAATGAACGTGTTGGGGAACTGGAGAAGCAGCTGGATGACCTCATGGCCATCTGGGACAACAAGAGTTTCCTGGACAAGACCTTCAGTGAGGTTGTCACACCAAGGATGCAGGAAGAGCGAAGGTGGGTGACTGGGAGAAAGAGGAGTAAACGTGGAGTACAGCAGATGCTTCCAGTCTTAATGAAAACAGGTACGCCCTCTTGCAAGTTGTCGGGGCAGAAGCTGCTTCCAGTCAGAGCGGCGGACAAGTCGGTGGCTCCAATCCTGACAGTGAGACTCGACCGGGGAGACTGACGTCGGGCAGAGGCATAGTGGTGGGTGACTCCATTGTCCGAGGTGCGGACAGGAGATTCTATGGCGGCGGGCAAGACTCCAGGATGGTCTGTTGCCTCCCTGGTGCCAGGGTTAAAGATGTCACGGACCGACTTCAGAACATCCTCCAGAGGGAAGGTGAACAGCCAGAAGTAGTTGTGCATGTGGGCACGAACTACGTCGGGAGGAAGTGGAAGGAGGTTCTGCATCGCGAGTTTAAGGAGTTAGGAAGAAGGCTGAGAACCAGGACGTCGAGGGTGGTTATCTCTGGACTGCGTCCTGTACCTGGTCCTAGTGAGAGCAGGAACAGGGAGATGGGGGATATGAATGTATGGCTGTGGGATTGGTGCAGGGAGCAGGGATTTAGATTTCTAGACCACTGGGATCTCTTCTGGGGTAGGAGGTGACCTGTACAAAAGGGACGGGTTACAGGGGGACCAGTGTCTGGCAGGTAGGTTTGCTAGTGTTACACGTGTGGATTTAAACTATGTAGTGGGGGGAGGGACAAATTGGGAGTCTCAAGATGGAGTTAAAGGGGAAGCGAATACAGGAAAAATTGCAAGACTCCCGAATTAATGGGAAGGAAAGTTCATGAAGGTATAAGAAAGTAAGGTCAGGGCCAATAGTGACCGGTGCGAGAAAGGAGGTGAATACCGAGTTTAAAGTGTTGTATCTGAAACGGCAAGGCTTGTGGGGTGCTCCCTGTCAGCAGTGGTGAGTACCTACTGACAGTGGTCCGAGGAGGGACAAACCACAAACCGGCGACCGACAAGGTGTTGGGCGCCCAAGGCTCATCGATGCGCGAGGGCAACGAAGGCTATCCCGTCTGGTCCGAACCGACAGAGGGTCGACTGTGGCACAAGTCACAGAAAATGTTAATGGTGGTCACGAGAGGAATGTGTCCCAATACACAGTGCATCCTACTGCGTATGGGGCTGCACACGGAGGACCAACAGCATATTAGGCAGGTGGTCATAATGTTTTGGCTGATCAGTGTATATATGTTGAATCCACTCCTGTACGTTGCCTACACAGACATATGGTTAGACTCACTCACTTCCCATCCATTCTGCACCTTTCTGAGCTTTTTTAAAATAGAGGCACCACATTAGCTGCACTCCAGTCTTCCCACATCTCACTCGTATCTAATGATGATTCATATATTGCAGGGAGAGCACCCACGATTTCCTCACATCTATCTGATCGGGCCCAGGAGATTTATCACCTTCCTACTCCATAGAATGTTCACCACCTCCTCAACCATAAAACAGACTGTCCTCAGGACATCTCTATGAGCTGTACCAAGTCCCCTCGCCTCCACGCCCTTCTCAGTGAAAACACAGGAGAAATAAGTTCATAAGTCATAGGGGCGTAATCAGGCCATTCGGCCCATCGAGTCTGCTCTGTCATTCGATCATGGCTGATCTATCTTCCCCATTCTCCTTACCCCATCCTTACCTTTGACACCTGTACTCGTCAAGAACCTGTCAAGTATTGCTTTAAGATTATCCATTGACGGCTTCCACAGCTGTCCATGGCAAAGAATTCCACAGATTCACCACCCTCTGATGAAAGAAATTCCTCCTCATCTCCTGCCTAAGGTATTTTATTCTGAGGCTGTGCCCCCCTGATCCAAGACTCTCCCACTAATGGAAACATCCTCGCCACATCCACTCTATCCAGGCCTTTCACTATTCAGTACGTTTCAATGAGGACCTCCCTCATTCTTCTAAACTCCAGCGAGTACAGGCCCAGTGCTGACAAACGCTCATCGTACGTTCACACAGTCATTCCTGGAACATTTCTCATAAACCTCACCAAGCAGATTGTTGATCAGTGTGGGTGTCTGGGGTTATGGGTAGAAGGCAGGGGAATGGGGTTAGGAGGGAGAGATAGATCAGCCATGATTGAACGGTGGAGACTTGATGGGCCGAATGGCCTAATTTATGAACTTGTGATGACCCCAGGATATTTTCCTTCTTCCTGCATTAATCAAAAGGTACAGATTTGATTGCGCGGACTTGCAGCTCAGCCAACATAATCAACGACTGACCTTTGGTGATGAGCTAAATCTCCCGGCTGCAGAGGGCAGTGCAGCAGTGCAGTGCGGCGACCGTGCAGTGCGGCGACCGTGCAGTGCAGCAACCATGCAGTGCAGCAACCATGCAGTGCAGCAACCATGCAGTGCAATCCCTGGATTGAGTCTCTGTGAACAAGGCAAGTGAGACGTGGGGATGTGTGGGAGGGGGTGCGAGGGAAGGGAGTGTGGGGAGGGTGGTATGGTGCTGGGGGGGGGGGGGGGTTTGGGGGGATGTGGGGAGGGGGTGTGGTGGTGGGGAGGGGGGTATGGTGCTGGGGGGGTGTAGTGCTGGGGGGGGTGTGGGGAGGGGGGTCTGGTGCTGGGGGGTGTGTGGGGGGGAGGTGTGGTGCTGGGGGGGAGTGCTGGGGGAGGTGTTGGGGGGGTGTGGTGCTGGGAGGTGGGTGGTTCTGGGGGGGTGTGGTGCTGGGGGGAGTGTGGGGCTGTGGGGGGGAGTGTGGGGCTGTGGGGGGGAGTGTGGGGCTGTGGGGGGGAGTGTGGGGCTGTGGGGGGGAGTGTGGGGCTGTGGGGCGGGTGTGGGGCTGTGGGGGGGTCTCGTGCTGGTGGGTGTGTGGGGGGGAGGTGTGGTGCTGGGGGGCGGAGTGCTGGGGGAGGTGTTGGGGGGGTGTGGTGCTGGGGGGAGGTGGTGTGGTGCTGGGGGGTGTATGGTGCTGGGGGTGGGTGGTTCTGGGGGGGTTGTGGTGCTGGGGGGGAGTGTGGGGCTGTGGGGGGGGGGGTGTGAGAGCAGACAGTGAGAGAGAGAGAGATGTGTCCCCGTGTCCCTCCAGCAGAGGTCAGCCTCTCATCTTTGCCAGAGCAGCTTCCATCACCTCTTCCCGGCTGACGTGTCCCGCCAATCCCACCCTCTCTTCAATCCCCTGGTTCTCCTCCCATGAGCACAAGTAGTCAGTCAGCATCATGGCAGCACTGCCCTCCCTCTCCCTCCCTCTGGTGTGCTCTCCCAGTGTCCAGCCCCTCGTTCCTGCCTCCCTCACCAGCTGCCTCTGCTCCTCTTTTAATACGATACGATACGATGAAACTTTATTCATCCCCGGAGGCAAATTGGTCTGCCAACAGTCACAACACACAAGGTACACGAACACTTGAAATTAAAATTAAATTGCAAGTGAAAAATAAAAAGACAAGCGACTGTTGTCTGGCTGCCGTGTGCACAGCGCCTTCACCGGAACAAACCAACGCAGGCTAATCCCCAGGCAGATTATTCTAAACTAGAGTGCCCACTCCCCCACACTGGATCCCCCTTTGTCTCGCACCCGGCCCCCCGCGACGGGTCCCCATTGTATTCCCCTCCACCCCCTCACGCTCATCGACCGTTGATCGCGGATAGATCGCGAGGCCCCACCACCACCGTGGCTCCCATTGCCATCGAGGCTCCCATTGCCATCGAGGCCCCCATTGCTGCCAAAGCTCGCGCTGCAGCGTGAAGGGGCAGAAACCCTCATCCACGCCTTCATCACCTCCCGTCTGGACTACTGCAACAGCCTCCTCTATGGCTCACCCTCAAAAATCATCAGTAAACTTCAATACATTCAGAACTCCGCTGCCCGTCTACTCACCCACTCCCCGATCCGTGACCATATCACCCCCGTCCTTTACAAGCTCCACTGGCTCCCCATCCCCCAGAGAATCCAGTACAAAATCCTCCTCATGACCTACAAAGCCCTCCTTAACCTGGCCCCATCCTACCTGACTGACCTCCTCCACAGGCACACTCCCACCCGCACCCTCCACTCTGCTGCTGCCAATCTCCTGTCCCCCCCCCCCCCATCCGGACCAAACTCAGATCCTGGGGGGACAGGGCTTTCTCCATCGCTGCTCCCACCCTCTGGAACTCACTACCCCAAACCGTCAGAGACTCCTCCTCACTCACCACATTCAAAACATCACTGAAGTCTCACCTGTTCAGCACTGCCTTCAACCACTGACCGTCACCTCACCTTCTGTCTCCTTTCTCTGTTCGTTTACTTACTTATCTATTTATTCACGTCTCTATGTCCTAGTAATCCCTGTAAAGCGTCTTTGAAGGTTTGAAAAGCGCTATATAAATGTAATGCATTATTATTATTATTATTATTATGTCTCCCTTTCACAGCAAATGTATGTGTGTGTGAGAGAGAGAGAGAGAGGAGGGAGAGATGCAAAGGGGGAGAATGAAGCAAACTGATGGGATAGGAAGACTGATAGAAAGAGGGATAGAGAGAGAAAGGAGAGTGAGAGAGAGAGAGAGACAGACAGAGACACGGAGAGAGAGAGAGAGAGAGAGAGAGAGAGATTTGTTTATAATCTTTGCAGTTAAAGGTGTCTTCCTTCTGCAATTATACCTCTCTCCCTCTGTTTATCCAGGCTGGGGTGAGGGTGTTGGACTTTGAGAGGTTGTTTGTAAGGGGCGAGCACACAAATAATGGGAAAGCTCTTCACACCATTGATGTGCAGAGACATCGTGGGGTCCAGGTCCACAGCTCCCAGAAATTGGCAACACAAGTAGATAGGGCGGTAAAGAAGGAATATGGTTTGCTTGCCTTCATTCTGAGCAGCTTTGAATATAACAGTCAGGAAGACATGATGCAGCATAAGGTTAGGCTGAATTTTGAGTATTGCATGCAGTTCTGGTCACCCCAGAGGGAGAGGGTGCAGAGGAGGTTTACAAGAATGTTGCTTGGATTAGAGAGTTTCAGTTACAGGGAGAGGTTGGATAAACTTGGATTGTTTTCATAAATTCTAGGAGTAGAATTAGGCCATTCGGCCGATCAAGTCTACTCCGACATTCAATCATGGCTGATCTATCTTTCCCTCTTGACCCCATTCTCCTGCCTTCTTCCCATAACCCTTAACACCCGTACTTATCAAGAATCTATCCATCTCTGCCTTAAAAATATCTATTAACTTGTCCTCCACAGCCTTCTATGGCAATGAATGCCAAGAGGTCACCGCCCTCTGACTAAAGAATTTCCTCCTCATCTCCTTCCTGAAGGAAGGTCCTTTAATTCTGAGGCTGTGACCTCTGGTCCTGGACTCTCCCACAATCGGAAACATCCTCTCCACATCCACTCTATCCAGGCCTTTCACTGTTCTGCACGTTTCAATGAGGTCCCCTCTCATCCTTCTAAACTCCAGTGAGTACAGGCCCAGTGCTGTCATAGGTTAACCCACTCATTCCTGGGATAATTCTTGTACGGTAGCGCAGCGGTAGAGTTGCTGCTTTACAGCGAATGCAGCGCCGGAGACGCAGGTTCGATCCTGACTACGGGTGCTGCACTGTAAGGAGTTTGTACGTTCTCCCCGTGACCTGCGTGGGTTTTCTCCGAGATCTTCGGTTTCCTCCCACACTCCAAAGACGTACAGGTATGTAGGTTAATTGGCTGGGTAAATGTAAAAATTGTCCCTAGTGGGTGTAGGATAGTGTTAATGTACGGGGATCACTGGGCGGCACGGACTTGGAGGGCCGAAAAGGCCTGTTTCCGGCTGTAGATATATGATATGATATGATATGATATGATATGATAAACCTCCTCTGGACCCTCTCCATATGGGGCCCACAATTACTCACAATACTCCAAGTGTGGCCTGACCAGTGCCTGATCCAGCCTCAGCATTACATCCCTGTTTTTGTATTCTAGTCCTCTCCAAATAAATGGTATCATTATGTTTGCCTTCTTGCTACAGATTAACTCTTTGGGAATCTTGCACCAGCTCTCCCAAGTCCCTTTGCACCTCTGGAATGTCAGTGGTTGAGGTGAGACTTGATCGAAGGAAGTAGAATTATGGGAGCCAGAGATAGGGTAGACAGTCAGAACCTTTTTTGCAGGGTCAGAATGCCCAACACTAGAGGGTGGAGCTATAAGGTGGAGAGGAAACATTAATGAAGATGTGCGGGCAAGTTGTTTTACACAGAGTAGTGGTGGGGGGCTGGAACACATTGCCAGGGGTGGTGGTGGAGGCAGATACCATAGTGGTGTTTAAGAGGCTTTTAGGCAGGCACATGGAAGTGCAGGGAATAGAGGGATATGGATCATGTACAGGCAGATGAGATCAGTTTAACATGGCATCATGTTCAGCACAAACAGTGTGGGCCGAAGGGCCCGTTCCTGTGCTGTACTGTGCTGTGTTCCATGTGTAGATAGAATAGACAGGCAGAACCTTTTTTTCCCAGGATTTAAAACAGAGGTGAAAAAAAACTTTTTTACCCAGTGAGTTGAGAATTTGTGGAATTCTCTGCCACAGAAGGCAGTGGTGGCCAATTCACTGGATGGATTTCAAAGAGCGTTAGAGCTGAAGGGCCTGTTCCTGTGCTGTACTATTCTATGAATTCTAGGTATTCTTACAAGTTTGAGTAGTGTTGGTCAAAAGAGGAACATTTTTACACAATATAGAAAGTTGGAGGGGCGTTCTTGCACACTGCCAGTGGAGTTGGAGGGACATTCTTGCACACTGCCAGTAGAGTTGGAGGGAAGTACACTCTGCCAGTGGAGTTGGAGGAACGTTCTTGCACACTGCCAGTGGAGTTGGAGGGAAGTACAGTCTGCCAGTGGAGTTGGAGGGACGTACACTCTGCCAGTGGAGTTGGAGGGACGTTCTTGCACACTGCCAGTGGAGTTGGAGGGATGTTCTTGCACACTGCCAGTGGAGTTGGAGGGAAGTACACTCTGCCAGTGGAGTTGGGGGGAAGTTCTTGCACACTGCCAGTGGAGTTGCAGTGATGTGAAGCGATCTGACAAACAACAGAAGGATTCTTGCAAACTCCACAGAAACTGTCAGATAGACTCGCCCAGTGTAGTGTGTCACTACATTGTCACTACAGTGTAGTGTGTCTAAATTTAGACTTTAGAGATACAGTTCTGAAACAGGCCCTTTGGCCCACTGAGTCCACACCGCCCACCTTTTCACCTCGTACACTTACACTGTCCTACACACACTCGGGACAATTTACTGTTCTTTCCGAAGCCAATTAACCTACGAAACCACATGCCTTTAGAGTGTGGGTGGAAACCGGAGCACCTGGAGAAAACCCACGCAGTCACAGGGAGAACGTATAAACTCCGTACAGACAGCACCCGCAGTCAGGATTGAACCCGGGTCTCTGGCGCTGTAAGGCGGCAGCGCTGACACTACACCACTGGCTGCCCACCATAGTATGCAATTTGTTCCTTTTAGAATTTAGAGTTTAGAGATACAGCGCGGGAACAGGCCCTAAGGCCCACCGAGTCCATGTCGACCAGCGATCCCCATTCACTAGCACTATCCTACACACTAGGGACAATTCACAATTTTTACCGAAGGCAATTAATCTTCAAGCCTGTATGTCTTTGGAGTGTGGGAGGAAACCGGAGCACCCGGAGAAAACCCACGCAGGTCACGGGGAGAACGTGCATACTCTGTATAGACAGCACCCACAGTCAGGATCGAACCTGGGTCTCCGGCGCTGTGAGGCACTTTGCCGTAACCGGTCCAGCTAGTGGTGTACTTTTACAAACTCTTGTCATGCCCCTGAAACAATAACTCTATTTTGTCCCCACACACGTTGTCTGGCCTGCTGTGTATTTCCAGCGTCATTAGTTTCTGTAACTTTTTGATTTGCCTCATAAAAATATACAGAACCCTTTTAGGGAAATGTTCATTTCAGTATTGCCACGTATTGGGATGAAAGCCACCTTATCGAACTGGAAAAGTCACTCTGACCTTTGCGAATACATTCCACTTTAAACACCACAAGTCTGGGGTGAAGTCACACAGCAAGGCAGAGGTAACTCACTCCCTCTGCTTCACAACAGTGGATTCCAGCTCGAAGAATGGCCTGTCCTGAATCAGTCTGAAAAAGGGCACCAACCTGAAACTTTACCTGCTCTTGATTAGTACAGGGTTATAGGGAGAAGGCAGGAGAATGGGGTTGAGAGGGAGAGACAGATCAGCCATGTTTGAATGGTAGAGTAGACTTGATGGGCCAAACAGCCCAATTCTGCTCCATTCACTTCTGACCTATTCCTTCTCTCCAGCATTTTGTGTCCATAATCATTTGAGTCAGTGGGGTGAGAGAAGGTCTGAGCTTACGTGTCATGATGTTTAAAGGAGCAAGATCGCTCCGGCTGGCCCACAAGAAATCATTGGAGACATTTATTTCTGAAGAAGGATCCAAGCGAGTCAAGAGTGCTTTATTTTCATGTGTCCCGATAACATTCGCACTTGCAGCAGCACAACAAAATGTGTAAACATAGTGTAAACAATATAATAAACCAGAGAGAAAAAAAGTTATGTAAGGAAAAAAGCTGCAGATGCTGGTTTAAATCGGAGGTAGACACAGAATGCTGGAGTAACTCAACGGGTCAGGCAGCATCTCTGGAGAGAAGGAATGGGTGACGTTTCAGGTCGAGACCCGTCTTCAGAGTGATGTGGCATCAGTCTGAAGAAGGGCCTCGAACCGAAACGTCACCCATTCCTTCTCTCCAGAGATGCTGCCTGAACCATTGAGTTAATCCAACATTTTGTGTCTACCTCAGAAAAAAAAGTTATAATGCATATATATATATATATACACACACACACACACTCATATGTACATTTATATATAGATCATATATATATAGATCAGATATATATATATATATGTATATATATATACATATATATATATATATATATATACATACATTCACACACACAAACCCGAAACATCACCTATCCATGTCCTCCAGAGATGCTGCCTGACCTGCTGCACACAAGGTTCCAGCATCTGCAGTTCCCTGTGTCTACAGTCAAGTCAAGTTTATTTGTCACATACACATACACGATGTGCAGTGAAATGAAAGTGGCAATGCCTGCGGATTGTGCAAAAAAAAAGTTACAATTATTCTGGTTGTAGCCTTGTGTTGATTGAAGGGGAATCATTGACCCTGGGGGTGGACTGACCCCTTAGATTGGAGCAGTGAAATCCCACTCCATGTCCCCCAAAGGCCAGCAGAGGTTTCCCCATGTAGGAAAGATCTGCAGATGCTGGTTCAGACTGAGGGTCTTGACCCGAAACGCCAGCTATTCCTTCTCTCTAAAGATGCTGCCTGTCCCTCTGTGTTACTCCAGCAGGTTGTGTCGCCCGGGGCTCTCTTATCCATACGCTCCACACTGCAGGGCAGTGCCAGCCCCAAACACCAACAGGGTCTGAACTTATAAATTAGCACAAGAGAGGAGGAAAGAGCAAAACAAAGATTTCCTCAAAACCACTTCCATTTAAGTCACAATGAGCCAAAGGCCTTTCCAGCCATTGTTTAGTTTAGTTTAGAGATACAGCGCAGAAACAGGCCCTTCAGCCCACAGAGTCCGCACCGACTAGCGATCCCCGCTCACTAGCACTATCCTACACACACTAGGGACAATTTACAATTTTACCAAGCCAATTAACCTACAAACCTGTACATCTTTGGAGTGTGGGAGGAAACCGGAGCACCCGGAGAAAACCCACACAGGTCACGGGGAGAACGTACACACTCCATACAGACAGTGCCCGTAGTCGGGATCATACCCGGGTTTCTGACGCTGTAAGGCAGCAACTCTACCACTGCGCCACCGCGCTACTGTACCAGTGAGGTACATGGGAGATTGAATTTCGAGATACAGCATGGAAACAGGGCCTTCAGCCAACTCTACCAACCCGTTCACTCTGGTTTTATGTCACCCCACTTTTGCATCCACTCCCTGCACACAAGGGAACAATTTACAGAGGCCAGTTAATCTACAACCCTGCTCTACTTTGGGATGTGGAAAGAAACCGAGCACCCAGAGGAAACCCACGCGGTCACGGGGAGGACTTGCAAGCTCCACACAGACAGCAGCTGAAGTCAGGATTAGATCCCGGGTCTCTGACACTGTGAGGCAGCAGCTCTACCCACTGCGCCACTGTTGCGATTCAGTAAGTTATTTGGAGTGCCAGGCAGTCAGTGGGAGTTGTACAGCCAGCTGGCTGGAATGCTGAATGAGTTTAGTTCTCAGGCAGTCAGGAGTTGCCAGACCAGTGTGGAATAATACTCACAGCAGAGCCCCTGCTTCCATGGGAGAGGAGATCTGAGCCAAAAGCATTAATAATAGCACTGAACATGAACACTGACATTTCCCAAATGGGCACAATGACTGACTGAAAATTAAACCTTGAGTTTCACTCTCAACATCTCATTCCAGGAAGAGGGCTGGATCTGGCCATTGGAAAAGAAAGCTGTTCTGCCTTGGTTGAACAAAGGAGAGGGAGATTAGATCGCAATCTCCTGAAGCCAGCTAGCCCTGGCCTCTAGAGCTGAGTCAAACTCAACCAGGCAGGAAAGAGTCAGAGGGAAGGAGAGTGGGTGGGACAGAGTGGAGGTGCTCAAAGTGAGCAAAGTGGAAAGAATGAAGATTCACTCAGTTCATCAATATGAATATATTGCTAGATGCAGGAAAAATGTTCCCAATGTTGGGCGAGTCCAGAACCAGGGGCCACAGGCTAAGAATAAATGGGAGGCCATTTAAAACTGAGGTGAGAATAAACGTTTTCACTCAGAGTTGTGAATTTGTGGAATTCTCTGCCACAGAGGGCAGTGGAGGCCAATTCACTGGATGAATTTAAAAGAGTGTTAAATAGAGCTCAATCAGCGGAATCAAGGGATATGGGGAGAAGGCAGGCACGGGTTACTGATTGTGGATGATCAGCCATGATCACAATGAATCCAAATGGCCTCCTCCTGCAACTATTTTCGATGTTTCTATGAATAACAAGGAAGAGGGTTCTCAAACAATCAGCTGTATTCAAGAACGAAGAAAATAACAGAGTCAACACAAAGTGCCAGAGTAACTTCACGAGTTGAGTGATTATTGTCATATATCCCAAACAGAACTGTGACATTCTTACATACGGCAGCACAACAGATATGTAAACATAGTACTCTGTAACCAATGTAATAGATGAACAAAAGTGCAGTGTGTACATACACTAGGAATGTGTACGTATACACTGTGTGTAGGAAGGAACTGCAGATGCTGGTTTAAATCGAAGATAGACACAAAGTGCTGGAGTAACTCAGCGGGACAGGCAGCATCTCTGGAGAGCATGGACACAAAGTGCTGGAGTAACTCAGCGGGACAGGCAGCATCTCTGGAGAGCATGGACACAAAGTGCTGGAGTAACTCAGCGGGACAGGCAGCATCTCTGGAGAGAATTTTTTATTTTTAATCAAAAAATACTTTACAAAACATTTTCTTTTCAAAAACTCCATCCGACATTCCCGTAGGTTATACATTCAATACAGATATTCATTGCCAGATTTACACAGAATCCGTTCCTTATTTTGAGGGGCGTCTCTCTCCACCACACCAACGTGAGGGCGACGTTGGGCACGCTTTTACCCCCGTTGTCTGCCGACTTGTGCATTGTGGCCCGTCGCACCCGGTCCATCGTCGACCCCCAGATGAAGCGGATGACGGCCCGGGTGATCCCTGTGGCATAGGAGGGAGGGACGGGCCACACTTGCGTCAAGTACAGCAACACCGAGAGCACCTCACACCTGATGACCAGATGTTTCCCTGTGATGGAGAGGGAGGGCTGCTTCCACAGCTCCAGCTTCTTCCCCACCTTGGCGATCCGCTCCAGCCAATTCTTGTCACACGCCTCAGCCTTCCCGAACCAGATGCCCAGCACCTTCAAGAAGTCAGGCTTGACGGTGAAGGGGATGGAAGATCGGTCGGGCCAGTTGCTAAAGAGCATGGCCTCGCTCTTCCTGCAGTTCACCCTGGCCCCCGTGGCCAACTCAAACTGGTCACAGACGCTGATCAGTCTGCGGACCGACCCTGGATCCGAGCAGAAGACGGCGACATTGTCCATGTACAGCTCAGACAGCTGAGGAAATTCAGAGTCTCTCTGACGATCCTTCAGTGCTTCTACTCTGGGGCTGTAGAGCATCCTGTCCGGCAACATCTCAATCTGGTTTGGGAACAGCTCTGCCCAGGACAGGAAGGCTCTGCGGAGAGTAGTGCGTTCGGCTGAACGCACCATGGGAACTACACTCGCCCCCCTGTAGGACCTATACATCAGGAGGTGTAGATCCAGAGCCAGCAACATTATGGGGGACCCCTACCACCCCAGCAACGGACTGTTCCAGCTGCTACGGTCAGGCAAACGCCTCCGCTGTCACGCTGTGAAAACAGAGAGGATGAGATGGAGTTTCTTCCCACAGGCCATCAGGACTGTTAACTCTTATATCACCAGGGACTAATTTACTGTATTAATTAATTTTTTTGTGTTGTGTCTTTTTAAAAAAAAATCTATTCTGTTTGTAGTTTTAGCACAATCCGCAGGCATTGCCACTTTCATTTCACTGCACATCTTGTATGTGTATGTGACAAATAAACTAGACTTGACTTGACTTGATGGCGGGTGGGTGATGCCAACGTTCAGTGCCCCTGCACCCCTGGGTGCTGAGGGCATGATCACTCTCGGCTACCCTCCCCCCCCCCCCCCCCCCCCAGGGCAGCCTCACCAGCCCAGCTGCCCGTCTCCCGCCAATTCTATACATTCGGTTTGATAGCAAAAGACGCAATGGGATGCAGCAGAGGTGCAGCAGAGGTGCAGCCAAGGAGCAGATGTGCAGCCAAGGAGCAGATGTGCTGGGACCAGCAAAGCACTGTAGAAAGCACTGTAGAATTGTGGACGCAGCCCAGACCATCACACAAACCAACCTCCATTCCATTGACTCCATCTACACCTCACGCTGCCTCGGCAAGGCCAGCAGCACAATCAAGGAGCAGTCACACACTGGCCACTCCCTCTTCCCCCCTCTCCCATCAGGCAAGAGGTACAGAAGTGTGAAAACGCACACCTCCAGATTCAGGGACAGTTTCTTCCCAGCTGCTGTCAGGCAACTGAACCATCCTCTCACTGACTAGAGAGTGGAGCTGACCTACCATCCACCTCATTGGAGACCCTCGGACTATCCTCGGGGTACTGATTGTGGGTGATCAGCCATGATCACATTGAATGGTGGTGCTGGCTCGGAGGGCCGAATGGCTTCCTCCTGCACCTATTGTCTATCTTTAAACTGACTTTACTGGACTTTACCTTGCACTAAATGTTTTTCTCTTTCTCCTGGATTGTGGACGGATCGATCGTAATCATGCATAGTCATTCCGCTGACTGGTTAGCACGCAACAAAAGCTTTTCACTGTACCTCGGTACACATGACAATAAACTAAACTCAACTAAAGCATCTGGATCTAGTGCTGAAGACTTGCATTCAGACTCAGTGAGATCTGCAGCGGAGCCTGTTCCACCACAGCCCAGGTGTGAGGGAAAAATGGCTCCAACTCCACTGTCACATGGCGGAACAAATCCAGCCTGGCCGATACCCCCTGGATGTGGAGCCCCTCACACCAGCACAGGTGCAACATGTAACCGTGACACCCACTCACCGCGTCCCTGCACACCCACACCCACACTCACACTCACACTCACCACATCCCTGCACACCCACGCTCACACCCACGCTCACACCCACGCTCACACCCACACTCACACCCACGCTCACACCCACACCCACACTCACCGCATCCCTGCACACTCACACCCACGCTCACACTCACACCCACGCTCACACTCACCGCATCCCTGCACACTCACACCCAGGCTCACACCCACGCTCACACCCACACCCATGCTCATACCCACGCTCACACCCACACTCACACCCACGCTCACACTCTCACACACACACTCACACCCACACTCACCGCATCCCTGCACACTCACAATCACACCCATGCTCACACCCACACTCACCGCATCCCGGCACACTCACACCCATGCTCACACTCACACCCACGCTCACACCCACACTCACACCCACATTCACCAAATCCCTGCACACTCACACTCACACCCATGCTCATCACATCCCTGCACACTCACACCCACGCTCACACCCACACTCACCGCATCCCGGCACACTCACACCCACGCTCACACACACCCACGCTCACCCACACTCACACCCACATTCACCGCATCCCTGCACACTCACACCCACTCACCACATCCCTGCACACTCACACCCACACACCGCATCCCTGCACACTCACACCCACGCTCACACTCACACTCACCACATCCCTGCACACTCACACCCACGCTCACACTCACACTCACCACATCCCTGCACACTCACACCCACGCTCAGTTTCAGCACAACCATTTCTGCAATCTTCATTAAGCTCTGAACCAGCTGGACTATTGTTGTTATTATAGTACATTATTGTCTGTTTTTTATGTGTACGTATATGTGCGTGTGTGTATATATATATATATATATATATATAGTATAAGAAAGTAACTGCAGATGCTGGTACAAATCAAAGGTATTTATTCACAAAATGCTGGAGTAATGATGGTTGGGCTGGTAGTGCTTGAGGTGCTGATGGTTGGGGTGCTGATGGTTGGGGTGCTGATGGTTGGGCTGCTAGTGCTTGGGGTGCTGATGGTTGGGGAGCTGATGGTTGGGGTGCTGATGGTTGGGGTGCTGATGGTTGGGGTGCTGATGGTTGGGCTGCTAGTGCTTGGGGTACTGATGGTTGGGGTGCTGATGGTTGGGGTGCTGATGGTTGGGCTGCTAGTGCTTGGGGTGCTGATGGTTGGGGTGCTGATGGTTGGGGTGCTGATGGTTGGGGTGCTGATGGTTGGGGTGCCAGTGCTTGGGGTACTGATGGTTGGGGTGCTGATGGTTGGGGTGCTGATGGTTGGGCTGCTAGTGCTTGGGGTACTGATGGTTGGGGTGCTGATGGTTGGGGTGCTGATGGTTGGGCTGCTAGTGCTTGGGGTGCTGATGGTTGGGGAGCTGATGGTTGGGGTGCTGATTGTTGGGGTGCTGATTGTTGGGGTGCTGATGGTTGGGGTGCCAGTGCTTAGGGTACTGATGGTCGGGTGCTGATGGTTGGGGTGCTGATGGTTGGGGTGCTGATGGTTGGGGTGTTGATGCTTGGTGTGCTGATGGTTGGGGTGCTGATGGTTGGGGTGCTGATGGTTGGGGTGCTGATGGTTGGGGTGCTGATGGTTGCGGTGCTGATGGGCTGCTAATGCTTGGTGTGCTAATGGTTGGTGTGCTGATGGTTGGGGTGCTGATGGTTGGGTTGCTGATGGTTGGTGTGCTGATGGTTGGGGTGCTGATGGTTGGGGTGCTGATGGTTGGTGTGCTGATGGTTGGGGTGCTGATGGTTGGGTTGCTGATGGTTGGTGTGCTGATGGTTGGGTTGCTGATGGTTGGTGTGCTGATGGTTGGGGTGCTGATGGTTGGGGTGCTGATGGTTGGGGTGCTGATGGTTGGGGTACTGATGGTTGGGGTGCTGATGGTTAAGGTGCTGATGGTTGGTGTGCTGATGGTTGGGGTGCTGATGGTTGGGGTGCTGATGGTTGGGCTGCTAGTGCTTGGGGTGCTGATGGTTGGGGTGCTGATGGTTGGGGTGCCAGTGCTTGGGGTACTGATGGTTGGGGTGCTGATGGTTAAGGTGCTGATGGTTGGTGTGCTAGTGCTTGGGGTGCTGATGGTTGGGGTGCTGATGGTTGGGGTGCCAGTGCTTGGGGTACTGATGGTTGGGGTGCTGATGGTTAAGGTGCTGATGGTTGGGGTGCTGATGGTTGGGGTGCTCATGGTTGGTGTGCTGATGGTTGGGATGCTAGTGCTTGGGGTGCTGATGGTTGGTTTGCTGATGGTTGGGGTGCTGATGGTTGGGCTGCTAGTGCTTGGGGTGCCAGTGCTTGGGGTACTGATGGTTGGGGTGCTGATGGTTGGGGTGCTGATGGTTGGGCTGCTAGTGCTTGGGGTGCTGATGGTTGGGGAGCTGATGGTTGGGGTGCTGATTGTTGGGGTGCTGATTGTTGGGGTGCTGATGGTTGGGGTGCCAGTGCTTAGGGTACTGATGGTCGGGTGCTGATGGTTGGGGTGCTGATGGTTGGGGTGCTGATGGTTGGGGTGTTGATGCTTGGTGTGCTGATGGTTGGGGTGCTGATGGTTGGGGTGCTGATGGTTGGGGTGCTGATGGTTGGGGTGCTGATGGTTGCGGTGCTGATGGGCTGCTAATGCTTGGTGTGCTAATGGTTGGTGTGCTGATGGTTGGGGTGCTGATGGTTGGGTTGCTGATGGTTGGTGTGCTGATGGTTGGGGTGCTGATGGTTGGGGTGCTGATGGTTGGTGTGCTGATGGTTGGGGTGCTGATGGTTGGGTTGCTGATGGTTGGTGTGCTGATGGTTGGGTTGCTGATGGTTGGTGTGCTGATGGTT
Source organism: Rhinoraja longicauda (assembly GCF_053455715.1). Taxonomy (NCBI): domain Eukaryota; kingdom Metazoa; phylum Chordata; class Chondrichthyes; order Rajiformes; family Arhynchobatidae; genus Rhinoraja; species Rhinoraja longicauda. The sequence goes on from NC_135990.1 coordinate 17,151,700, forward strand.
GGGGTGCTGATGGTTGGGGTGCTGATGGTTGGGGTGCTGATGGTTGGGGTACTGATGGTTGGGGTGCTGATGGTTAAGGTGCTGATGGTTGGTGTGCTGATGGTTGGGGTGCTGATGGTTGGGGTGCTGATGGTTGGGCTGCTAGTGCTTGGGGTGCTGATGGTTGGGGTGCTGATGGTTGGGGTGCCAGTGCTTGGGGTACTGATGGTTGGGGTGCTGATGGTTAAGGTGCTGATGGTTGGGGTGCTGATGGTTGGGGTGCTGATGGTTGGGGTGCCAGTGCTTGGGGTACTGATGGTTGGGGTGCTGATGGTTGGGGTGCTGATGGTTGGGCTGCTAGTGCTTGGGGTACTGATGGTTGGGGTGCTGATGGTTGGGGTGCTGATGGTTGGGCTGCTAGTGCTTGGGGTGCTGATGGTTGGGGAGCTGATGGTTGGGGTGCTGATTGTTGGGGTGCTGATTGTTGGGGTGCTGATGGTTGGGGTGCCAGTGCTTAGGGTACTGATGGTCGGGTGCTGATGGTTGGGGTGCTGATGGTTGGGGTGCTGATGGTTGGGGTGTTGATGCTTGGTGTGCTGATGGTTGGGGTGCTGATGGTTGGGGTGCTGATGGTTGGGGTGCTGATGGTTGGGGTGCTGATGGTTGCGGTGCTGATGGGCTGCTAATGCTTGGTGTGCTAATGGTTGGTGTGCTGATGGTTGGGGTGCTGATGGTTGGGTTGCTGATGGTTGGTGTGCTGATGGTTGGGGTGCTGATGGTTGGGGTGCTGATGGTTGGTGTGCTGATGGTTGGGGTGCTGATGGTTGGGTTGCTGATGGTTGGTGTGCTGATGGTTGGGTTGCTGATGGTTGGTGTGCTGATGGTTGGGGTGCTGATGGTTGGGGTGCTGATGGTTGGGGTGCTGATGGTTGGGGTACTGATGGTTGGGGTGCTGATGGTTAAGGTGCTGATGGTTGGTGTGCTGATGGTTGGGGTGCTGATGGTTGGGGTGCTGATGGTTGGGCTGCTAGTGCTTGGGGTGCTGATGGTTGGGGTGCTGATGGTTGGGGTGCCAGTGCTTGGGGTACTGATGGTTGGGGTGCTGATGGTTAAGGTGCTGATGGTTGGTGTGCTAGTGCTTGGGGTGCTGATGGTTGGGGTGCTGATGGTTGGGGTGCCAGTGCTTGGGGTACTGATGGTTGGGGTGCTGATGGTTAAGGTGCTGATGGTTGGGGTGCTGATGGTTGGGGTGCTCATGGTTGGTGTGCTGATGGTTGGGATGCTAGTGCTTGGGGTGCTGATGGTTGGTTTGCTGATGGTTGGGGTGCTGATGGTTGGGCTGCTAGTGCTTGGGGTGCTGATGGTTGGGGTGCTGATGGTTGGTGTGCTAGTGCTTGGGGTGCTGATGGTTGGGGTGCTGATGGTTGGGGTGCTGATGGTTGGAGTGCCAGTGCTTGGGGTGCTGATGGTTGGGGTGCTGATTGTTGGGGTGCTGATGGTTGGGGTGCTGATGGTTGGAGTGCCAGTGCTTGGGGTGCTGATGGTTGGTTTGCTGATGGTTGGGGTGCTGATGGTTGGGCTGCTAGTGCTTTGGGTGCTGATGGTTGGGGTGCTGATGGTTGGGCTGCTAGTGCTTGGGGTGCTGACGGTTGGGGTGCTGATGGTTGGGGTGCTGATGGTTGGGGTGCTGATGGTTGGGGTGCTGATGGTTGGGTGCTGATGGTTGGAGTGCCAGTGCTTGGGGTACTGATGGTTGGTGTGCTGATGGTTGGTGTGCTGATGGTTGGGGTGCTGATGGTTGGGGTGCTGATGTTTGGTGTGCTGATGGTTGGGCTGCTGCTGGTTGGGGTGCTAGTGCTTGGGGTGCTGATGGTTGGGGTGCTGATCGTTGGGGTGCTGATGCTTGGTGTGCTGATGGTTGGGGTGCTGATGGTTGGGCTGCTGATGCTTGGGGTGCTGATGCTTTGTGTGTTGATGGTTGGGCTGCTGATGCTTCCTGTGTTGATGGTTGGGGTGCTGATGGTTGGGGTGCTGATGGTTGGGGTGCTGATGGTTGGGGTGCTGATGGTTGGGGTGCTGATGGTTGGGGTGCTGATGGTTGGGCTGCTAATGCTTGTTGTGCTAATGGTTGGGGTGCTGATGGTTGTGGTGCTGATGGTTGGGCTGCTGATGGTTGGGCTGCTAGTGCTTGTGGTGCTGATGGTTGGGGTGCTGATGGTTGGGGTGCTGGTGGTTGGAGTGCCAGTGCTTGGGGTGCTGATGGTTGGGGTGCTGATGGTTGGGCTGTGGATGCTTGGGGTGCTGAGCTGGGTTATTTGGTGGGTTCTCGATGTGTAGCTGCCATCGGGATGTTTCCTACCTTCCTGGATGCCCCTGCTCTGTTTTAAGGAGTTTGATTTAGTTTAGTTTAGACATGCAATGTTGAAACAGGCCCTTCGGCCCACCGAGCATACACTAGTTCTATCCTTCACACCAGGGGCAATTCACAAAAGCCAATTAACCTACAAACCTGCACGTCTATGAAATGTGGGGGGAAACCGGAGCACCCGGAGAAAACCCATGCAGTCACGGGGAGAACGTACAAATTCTGTTCAGACAGCACCCGTAGTCAGGATGGAACCCGGGTCTCTGGCGCTGTGAGGCAGCAACTCTAACGCTGCGCCACCGTGCCGGCCTATTGTAATTATGAATCAGAGAGTCCCATGGGCTGATGGAGATATTACATTTTTCTCAATGAGATTTTGAAACATACAGAAAGCATTTTTCTTTGTCTTCCTGATAACCCCATGGACATGAAGAAGCTTGGAATATAGAGTGCCCACCATCTATGAGGTCTACTGCAGGTTCCTAACGAGGCACTGACACTTCCCCCAACCCTGCCACCTCCAGCACCAAGAAAGACTCGTGGGAGAGTCTAGGACCAGAGGGCACAGCCTCAGAATAAAAGGACTTACCTATAGAAAGGAGGTGTGGAAGAATTTCTTTAGTCAGAGGGTGGTGAATCTGTGGAATTCATTGCCTGTGGATGTCAAGGCAATGGATATTTTTAAGACAGAGATGAACAGATTTTGATTAGTACGGGTGTCAGGGGTTATGGGGAGAAGGTAGGAGAATGGGGTTGTGAGAGATAGATCAGCCGTGAATGAATGACAGAGTAGACTGGATGGGCTGAATGGCCTAATTCTGCTCCTAAAACGTATGAATTGGTCGACAGATGCATGGAGGCACCACCACCAGCTGGTTCCCCATCAAGTCTCGCACGTCTGCGTTTGGAAACACGATGGCTTGGCCTTCACCTTCACCGGCCGTAACCCTGGAACGTGCTGCCTTGCAGTCCTAGGGAGCTCCTTCAGCAGACAGCAGGAACAAGAGCAGCACCCCCTCCTCAAAGCCCAGACGACAAATGAGTGTCAGCCTTGCCAACAACACCCACATCACAGAAAGAAAGTAATAAATCTGACAAATGCATTGACCAGATATAGTCAGGCACTGGATATGATTAATGGTGGGAAACGTGCCAGAACGGGTATTGTATTCACTGGCTTCAGGAAGGATGACGTTCAGCACTTTCATTGAATTATGAAAGAGACTGAGATGGTAACTAATGACCGACCCATCATTTCCACTGGTTGCTGAATCATTAATGAAGACAGGCAGAGTTATATCGCCCAAGAGGGAGTATTGAATTCTCTAAGTTTAGAGTATGGAATGCATTCAGTGCTGATAAAACCCAATCAGTCACAGTGCTTGAGTGGGGCCATAATTTGTGCAAGAAATATTTCAAAGGGTAGAGGAAAAGAAAAAGAACAACATCTATGATGAATATAGTGCTCAGCGTGGACATTGTGGGCCGAAGGGCCTGTTCCTGTGCTGCACTTTTCTCTGTGTAAGAAGGAACTGCAGATGCTGGTTTATACTGAAGAGCGATACAAAAAGCTGCAGTAACTCTGTGGGTCTGGCAGCATCTCTGGAGAAAAGAAATAGATGACATTTCTGGTCGAGACCCTTCTTCAGTCTGAAGAAGGGTCTCGACCCAAAACATAACCTATTCCTTTTCTCCAGAGATGCTGCCAGAACAAGGGCCACAGTTTAAGAATAAGGGGTAGGCCATTTACAATACAGTACAGAACTTTATTGTCATTCGGTACCGAGATACCGAACGAAATTACATTTCCAGCAGTCACAGAACACAACAAAAAAGAAAAGAACACAGGACACACGACCCCAACACAAACATCCATCACAGTGACTCCAAACACCCCCTCACTGTGATGGAGGCAATAAAACTTCCACTCTCTTCCCCCCGCACCCACGGACAGGCAGCTCGACCCCTAACGAGGCGACCGACACGCACAGCCCCCCGCAAGGGGATGGAAGTCCCCGTGGCCGAGCCGCACCGGGCACTGAAACGTCCCGTGGCCGAGCCGCGCCGGCGATGTTAAGTCCAGCGGCCGAGCCGCGCCGGGCGATGGAAGGCCCCGCGGCCGAGCCGCACCGAGCGCTGAACCGTCCCGCGGCCACACCGGGCGATGGAAGGCACCAGCGATGTTAAGTCCCGTGCCGGCGATGTTAAGTCCAGCGGCCGAGCTGTGCCGGGCAACGGAAGGCCCCGCGGGCAATGGAAGGCCCCACGGGCGATGGAAGGCCCCGTGGCCGAGCCGCGCCCGAGGAAGAGACCTAAAAAAAGAAAGGGTCCCCCCACCCCACCCCACCACCCCATCCCCCCCCTAACCCTAAATTACCTCCTCTGGCAGCTCGTTCCATACACCCACCCCACTTTGTGTAAAAAGATTGCCCATCAAGCTCCTATTAAGTCTTTCCCTTTCACCTTAAACCTGTGTTCTCTGGTTTTTGATTTCTTGATTCCGTGACTCTGGGTAAAAGACTCTGTGCATTTATCCTATCTAATCCCCAAATGATCTTTTTCAGCTCTGTAAGATCACCCCCCAAACACCCCCCCCCCCCCCCTCCTATCCTCCTATCCTCCTGTGTTGCAAGGAATAAACTCCTGGCCCACTCAACCTCTCCCAATAGCTCAAGTCCGAGCAACATCCTCGTAAATCATCTCTGAACCTTTTCCAGCTTGACAACATCTTTCTTACAACACAATGCTTTGAATGAGGCCTTATCAATGTCCTGTACAACAGTGGTTTCAGTACCTTCTATGCTCAATATTCTGACCGATGAGTAACTCCAACACTCAAGCCTTCTAGCTGCACTTCTCACCCCCCATCCTCATCTTTGGACACCCTGTGCGTAAGGGAGAGGGTGGGGGGGGGCTGAAGATGTCCTGGTTGAGTTACTCCTGGGCCTGGCCAAGCCTGGCGCGAGTCACGGCGCCAGGCGGAAGAGGGCTCTGCCCGAGCCGGCTGCCTGCCCCTTTTCCGGGGTTACGTCCGTCCGCGCCCGGGTGGTGTTGGTGAGGGACCACGCGCTGTCCACGGGCACCCTGGTGGGTTTCCGGGACCACTGGGCACTGCGGAGGGTTGAATGCATCCTTGACAAGGAGTGTAATATAGTTGTATAATAGTTTATTGTTTGTCTTGTATCATGGTGGTGGGTTCTGTTTTGGTTTTATTGTATTGTATATATTATTTTAATATTTGGATAAATATTTTGGATTTTGAAAAAAAAGAAAAGAAAAGCTTTTCCAAGCTGACAGAACTGGATCTCTGCACATCCCTCTACAATTGGATCCTCGACTTCCTCATCCACAGACCACAGTCAGTTCAAATTGGCAGAAACACTTCTTCCTCAATAACCATGGGTACGGGAGCACCTGAAGGCTGCGTGCTCAGCCCCCTGCTCTACTCACTCTATACTCATCACTGTGTAGCCCCACACAGTGCAAACTCCATCTTCAGGTTCGCCCACGACACCACCGTTGTTGGATGAGTTACAGATGGTGATGAGTCAGAGGATAGAAGTGAGATCGACCGATTGACCAAATGGTGCCAGCACAACAACCTGGCTCTCAATATCAGTAAAACCAATGAACTGATTGTGGACTTTGGAAGAGGAAGGATGAGGACCCACAATCCTGTTTATATCATTGGTGGAGAGAGTAAAAAAAGTCAAATTCCTTGGCGTGCCTATTACCGAAGATCTTTCCTGGACCCAGCACACTGATGCAATTATAAATAAAGCGCATCAACGCCTCTACTTCCTGGGAAGATTACGGAGATTCGGTACGTCAGAGAGGATTCTCTTGAACTTCTACAGGTGTACAGTACAGAGCATATTGACTGGTTGCATCACGGCCTGGTTCGGCAACTTGAACGCACAGGAGGAGAAAAGACTGCAAAAAAGTTGTGAACACAGCCCAGTCCATCATCGGCTCTGATCTCCCCACCATCGTAGGGATTTATCGGAGCCAGCATCATCTGAGACCCACACCATCCTGGCCACACACTCATTTCACCACTGCCATCAGGAAGAAGGTACAGGAGCCTGAAAACTAACATTCAGGTTCAGGAACAGCTTCATCCCTGCAGCCATCAGGCTATTAAGCACTGCAACCTCAAATAAGCTCCGATCTACAGAGACGATTATTATTATTATTGCACTAGCATTGTTTGTTTTTAGTTTGTCCGTATGTGTGCGTCTATATTTCCCTTCCTGTGCGTTCAAGTTGCCGAACCAAGCCATGATGCAACCAGTCAATATGCTCTCTACTGTACACCTGTAGAAGTTCAAGAGAATCTTCTCCGATATATATATATATACACGTGTATATAGGAAAATAACTGCAGATGCTGGTACAAATCGAAGGTATCACAAAATGCTGGCGTAACTAAGCAGGTCAGGCAGCATCTCAGGAGAGAAAGAATGGGTGACATTTCGGGTCGACACCCTTCTTCAGACTGATGTCAGGGGGGTGGGACAAAGAAAGGATATCGGTGGAGACACGAAGACAGAGGGAGAACTGGGAAGGAGGAGGGGAAGAGAGGGACAGAGGAACTATCTAAAGTTGGAGAAGTCAATGTTCATACCACTGGGCTGCAAGTTGCCCAAGCGAAATAAGAGGTGCTGTTCCTCCAACTTGCGGTGGGCCTCACTATGGCACTGGAGGAGGCCCATGACAGAAAGGTCAGACTGGGAGTGGGAGTTGAAGTGCTGAGCCACCGGGAGATCAGGTTGGTTAAGGCGGACTGAGCGAAGGTGTTGAGCGAAGCGATCGCCGAGCCTGCGTTTGGTTTCGGCAATGTATAGAAGTTGACATCACGTATATATATATATATATATAATGATAATACATCCAGCGTTTAATGTATTATATACAGTCTACAATGTTGAAACAGACCAGATTAGGCCACCATCTCCACCTGCCATTGAACCTGCCAGGATAATATTCCTTTCCCTTGAATTATTTCCCACTTCCAGGGGCCTCGCTACCATGGCAGTGTCATCTTTGTGAAGCTCATTCCTCAGCTATTGCGATCCTCCTTCATTCACGTCAGAGCAGTGGCGCAGCTGGTAGTGCCAGAGACCCAGGTTTGATCCTGACCACGGTGCTGTCTGTGTGGAGTTTGCACGTTTCCCCCGTGGCCAGGTGGGGTTTCCTCCGGTTGCTTCCCACATGCCAAAGACGTGCGGGTTTGTTTATTTGCTGCAACCACCACCCCTGGTAGCGTGTTCCAGGCTGCCATCAATCCCATGTAACAAACCTGCCCCACATATATGCTTTAAACATTGCCCCTCTCACCTCAAAGCTATGCCTTCTCACATTAGATAGTTCCATGCTGGGAAATGGTTAGAAACATAGAAAATAGGTGCAGGAGGAGACCATTTGGTCATTCGAGCCAGCACCGCCATTCAATATGATCACAGCTGATCATCCAAAATCAGTACCCCGTTCCTGCTTTCTCCCCATATCCCTTGATTCCGTTGGCCCTAAGAACTATATCTAACTCTCTCTTGAATACATCTAGTGAATTGGCCTCCACTGCCTTCTGTAACAGAGAATTCCACAGATTCACAACTCTCTGGCTGAAAAAGATTTTCCTCATCTCAGTCTAAGGCCTACCTACCCCTTATTCTTAAACTGTGACCCCTGGTTCTACACTATATATACTCCTCTCATAGTCTTATAGACTTCTATCAGGTCTCCCCTCAACCTCTGACGTTCCACAGATAATAGGTGTCCAAGGAATGATTGAAAACTAAGGGAGGTATCCAAGCTGATCCTAACTAAATGACATATTTAGGCCTGGCCAACCTAGCCTTGTGACTAATACCCCTTAATCCAGGCAACATTCTTCTCATTTTATTAAAGAATGAAGTATTTGAGTACATTTATAAAGTAAAATGTGGTTGGCAATAGTTTTTAAGTCACACTTGCTTTCATTGGAGTTGGGGCATTATATTACAACCATACACATCGTTGATGACACCACACTTGAGTGCAGTTTTAATCTCCCAGCTGTCAAACTGGAAAAGGTGCAGAAAAGAGGCATGAAGATATTATTGGGAGTGGAGGGCTTGATTTATAAAGAGACACTGGATAGACTGTGACTTTTTTGCCTGGGGCGTAAAAAAACTGAGGAGTGACCTTAAAGATATTTATAAAATTAACCTACAAACCTGCACGTCTTTGAAATTGGGCGGAAACTGAAACGAATCCGTGCCGAGCATCGATCACCTCTATACTAGTTCTATCCCACACACTACGGGCAATTTACGGAAGCCAGTTAACCTAAAAGCCTGCACGTATTTGGAGCGCGGGAGGAAGCCAGAGCACCTGGAGAAAACCCACACGGTCACAAGGAGAACGTACAAACTCCGTACAGACAGCACCCGCAGTCAGGATTGAACCCGGGTCTCTGTAAGCGCTGGAGGCAGCAACTCTACCGCTGCACCACCGTACTGGCCTTTCATCTGTGACATGTCCCTGGGAAGGCTCTCCGGTGCAGGATACTGGTCTGTGATCTGTGCTCCCTCTGTCTTAGATGTGGCACGGTGGCGCAGCGGTAGAGTTGCTGCCTCCAGCGCTTACAGAGACCTGGGTTCAATCCTGACTGCGGGTGCTGTCTGTACGGAGTTTGCACGTTCTCCCCGTGACCTGTGTGGGATTTCTTCGAGATCCTCGTGTTCCTCCCACACTTCAATGACGTACAGGTTAATTGGCTTTGTAAAATTATAAATTGTCCCTAGTGTGTGTAGGATGATGTTAGTGTGCGGGGATCGCTGGTCGGTGCGGACTCGGTGAGCCGAAGGGCCTGTTTCCGCTCTGTATCCCTAAAACTAAAATTAAAAACATAACAATCAATAACAACACCCTGTCTACAGTGCAGTTTCCACCAATGATAGACAATAGACAATAGGTGCAGGAGGAGGCCATTCAGCCCATCGAGCCAGCACCGCCATTCAATGTGATCATGGCTGATCATTCTCAATCAGTACCCCATTCCTGCCTTCTCCCCATAACCCCCTGACTCCGCTATCCTTAAGAGCTCTATCTAGCTCTCTCTTGAATGCATTCAGAGAATTGGCCTCCACTGCCTTCTGAGGCAGAGAATTCCACAGATTCACAACTCTCTGACTGAAAAAGTTTTTCCTCATCTCCGTTCTAAATGGTCGACCCCTTATTCTTAAACTGTGGCCCCTGGTTCTGGACTCCCCCAACATTGGGAACATGTTTCCTGCCTCTAACGTGTCCAACCCCTTAATAATCTTATACGTTTCGATAAGATCCCCTCTCATCCTTTTAAATTCCAGTGTATACAAGCCTAGTCGCTCCAGTCTTTCAACATATGACAGTCCCGCCATTCCGGGAATTAACCTAGTAAACCTACGCTGCACGCCCTCAATAGCAAGAATATCCTTCCTCAAATTTGGAGACCAAAACTGCACACAGTACTCCAGTACGTCAGGACATCTGGGATACTCGTGCCTCGGAATCAGCTCCCGGTCTGGGGTGATGATTATCTGGGATAATCTGCCTCTGGAATACTGTTCTGGAAAGAAACTCACTCAGACTGGGATATTAGTCTGTGTTTGCCAGACCCTCCTTCATCCAGGGAGATGTAGTTGGTCTGAAGCTGATCCCAAGTTAATCGTCCTTGGCAACGACTAGCCTGCCCCAGTCCAGTCTAACCCAAAGTGCTTTAACTGCAGAATATCATTTGATTTTTTGGGGGGAGTACAGATTCCACTTACAATGATTATTTAGAGCCATTTACAATCCTGCATTCTGAAGTGTCATATCCCGTTTCGTTGAGATGAGATTAGTCACGAATGTAAAGTGAGATTAGCAATCACTTTGTCATGTGTCGTATTTATAAACAGCAATACATTCATCCTCTTACAGTCAGAAACAGCTGTGTGGCTCCATGGAGCAGTGTAAAGGCATCGCCTCTGTCCCAGGCCCCCCCCCCCCCCCCCCCCCCCCCCCCCCACAGTTACTAAGAGGGAGTTTGCAGGCAGAGACAGAAAGCTGTGCCAACTACACACAGCAGTCACCATAAAAGGATTCCATCACAGGCTCGAGCTTTGCTGGTTCCCATTAGAAAAGTGGATTGCCAATTCTCACAGAACCCAAATAAAACACATTGCAGGACGCAAGGCTTGGACCTGAAATGCCGACCCTTCCTTCCTTCCTTCCACCCCCCCCCCTCCGCACAGTCACTGCCCTGCCCTTCCTTCCACCCCCCCCCTCCGCACAGTCACTGCTTGCCCCGCTGAGCCCCCGCTTGCCCCCGACCCTTCCTTCCTTCCTTCCTTCCTTCCACCCCTCTGCACAGTCACTGCCCTGCCCTTCCTTCCACCCCCCCTCCGCACAGTCACTGCCCTGCCCTTCCTTCCACCCCCCCCCCCTCCGCACAGTCACTGCTTGCCCCGCTGAGTTCCTCCAGCAGCCTGTTTGTTACTCTGGGTCCCAGCACCTGCAGGTTCTTCTTAGTTTAGTTTAGAGATACAGCACAGACACAGACACTTCGGCCCACAGAGTCCGTGCTGACCAGCGATCCCTGCACACTAACACCATCTTACACACACTAGGGACAATCTTACATTTATACCAAGCCAATTAACCTACAAACCTGTAGGTCTTTGGAGTGTGTGTGGAAACCGGAGATCTCGGAGAAAACCCACACAGGTCACAGGGAGAACGTACAAACTCCGTACAGACTGCGCCGCTGGTCAGTGTAAGAAAATAACTGCAGATGCTGGTACAAATCGAAGGTATTTATTCACAAAATGCTGGAGTAACTCAGCAGGTCAGGCAGCATCTCAGGAGAGAAGGAATGGGTGACGTTTCGGGTCGAGACCCTTCTTCAGACTGAGCACCCCTGGTCAGGATCGAACCCAGGTCTCTGGCGCTGTAAGGCAGCAACTCTACCGCTCAATCTTTAATGCTCCAGGGAAAATAATCCAAGTTTGTCCAACCTCTCCTTGTAGAAGGCAGCGTTCTCGGTGAACTGGTCCTTATTCTGTATCATATAATAGAAAAGTGCACCACACGAACAAACCCTTCGCCCCGTAGTATCTATCTGTTGCCAAGTTGTACCATGTACCAACAAGTACCATGTTGCCAAGCTAACCTATTCCCCTCTGCCTGCACATTCTCTGCACATCCACACCTATCTAAAAGCCTCTTAAATGCCACCATGCTGTCTGCCTCCACCATCACCCCTGGCAGTGCCTTCCAGGCCCCCTCTTGCTCAGATTAATCGCCATCTGCCATTTCCCACCCATATCTGTAACTAAGCTATATGCCACCTCATCCTTTGGCAACCTTCCTGATTCCCATCTACATTTGCTTCCATGTTGTTTATAAATATCCCAAAATACTGTGTGTGTCTGGGGAAGTCCCACCTCCTTGTCAATCCCTCAACCTCCTGCGCCCCAATTAATAGAGTCCTTGCCTACTCAACCTCCCTAAAGCTCAGACCCTCCAGTCCTGGCAACATCTTATACCACTGCAACATGACCTCCCAACTTCGATACTCAATACTCTGACTGATGAAGGGGAATGTGCCAAAAGCCTTTTGACCAACCTATCTGCCACTTTGCTGTTAGATCACTCTGCTCTATAACCATCCCCAGAGCCCAACTGTTCACAGATAGGATGTACTTGTTCTTGATTGAGAATGGGTTTATTAGTGACAGAGAGCATGGCTATGTACAAGACAGGTCATGTCTTACTTGACCTTAGGGAACAGTGATTCCACTCTTCCATCATAGATGAGGCCCTCACAAGGGTCTCCTTGATAACCACCCCCTCCCCAGGAACCTTCCACTGCAACCACAGGAGAAGCAACACCTGTCCCTTTACTTCCTCCCTCGGCTCCGTCCAAGAACCCCGACATTCTTTCCAGGTGAGGCAGAGGTTCACTTGCACCTTCTCCAACCTCATCTACTGCATGCGCTGTTCCAGGTGTGCACTCCTGTATATCGGCGAGACCAAGCGCTGGCTCGGCGATCGTTTCGCTGAACACCTCCCCTCAGTCCGCCTAAACCGACCTGATGGGCGTATGGAACGAGTTGCCAGAGGAGGTAGTCGAGGCAGGGACTATCGCAACAATTCAGAAACATTTAGGCAGGTACATGAACAGGATAGGTTAAGAGGGATATGGGCCAAATGCAGGCAGGTGCTCCTCATGTAGACGGGTCATGTTGGTCGGCATGGGCAAGTTGGGTCGAAGGGCCTGTTTCCACACTGTATGACTCTATGACTCCACCTCCGACCCTCCCCACTCCATCAATACTCCAAACAACAAGAGTGCTGGAGCAACTCAGCAAGTCAGGCAGCATCTGCGGAGGGAACGAACAGGAGACGTTTCAGGTGGGAACTCTTCAGACATAGAGATAGGGGGGAGAGAGCTGGAAAGGTGAAGAGTTGGTGGGCAACGCCTGGCCAAGTGATAGGTGGATAGAGGTGAGGGGGTGATTGGCATTTTGGGTATAGTAAGTGACAAAGGCTTGGGGTGAAAAGGAGGTAAAGGGCGTCAGATAAAAAGAAATACATCAATGACTTGGATGAACGGATTAAAAGTACCATTAGCAAATTTGCCGATGATACAAAGCTAGGTGACAATAGACAATAGACAATAGACAATAGACAATAGGTGCAGGAGTAGGCCATTCAGCCCTTCGAGCCAGCACCGCCATTCAATGCGATCATGGCTGATCACTCTCAATCAGTACCCCGTTCCTGCCTTCTCCCCATACCCCCTCACTCCGCTATCCTTAAGAGCTCTATCCAGCTCTCTCTTGAAAGCATCCAACGAACTGGCCTCCACTGCCTTCTGAGGCAGAGAATTCCACACCTTCACCACCCTCTGACTGAAAAAGTTCTTCCTCATCTCCGTTCTAAATGGCCTACCCCTTATTCTCAAACTGTGGCCCCTTGTTCTGGACTCCCCCAACATTGGGAACATGTTATCTGCCTCTAATGTGTCCAATCCCCTAATTATCTTATATGTTTCAATAAGATCCCCCCTCATCCTTCTAAATTCCAGTGTATACAAGCCCAATCGCTCCAGCCTTTCAACATACGACAGTCCCGCCATTCCGGGAATTAACCTAGTGAACCTACGCTGCACGCCCTCCATAGCAAGAACATCCTTCCTCAAATTTGGAGACCAAAACTGCACACAGTACTCCAGGTGCGGTCTCACCAGGGCCCGGTACAACTGTAGAAGGACCTCTTTGCTCCTATACTCAACTCCTCTTGTTACGAAGGCCAACATTCCATTGGCTTTCTTCACTGCCTGCTGAACCTGCATGCTTCCTTTCATTGACTGATGCACTAGGACACCCAGATCTCGTTGAACTCCCCCTCCTCCTAACTTGACACAATTCAGATAATAATCTGCCTTTCTATTCTTACTTCCAAAGTGAATAACCTCACACTTATCTACATTAAACTGCATCTGCCATGTATCCGCCCACTCACACAACCTGTCCAAGTCACCCTGCAGCCTTATTGCATCTTCCTCACAATTCACACTACCCCCCAACTTAGTATCATCTGCAAATTTGCTAATGGTACTTTTAATCCCTTCGTCTAAGTCATTAATGTATATCGTAAATAGCTGGGGTCCCAGCAACGAACCCAGCAGCAACCCCACTGGTCACTGCCTGCCATTCCGAAAGGGACCCATTTATCCCCACTCTTTGCTTTCTGTCTGTCAACCAATTTTCTATCCATGTCACTACCCTACCCCCAATACCATGTGCCCTAATTTTGCCCACTAATCTCCTATGTGGGACCTTGTCGAAGGCTTTCTGAAAGTCGAGGTACACCACATCCACTGACTCTCCCTTGTCAATTTTCCTAGTTACATCCTCAAACAATTCCAGTAGATTTGTCAAGCATGATTTCCCCTTCGTAAATCCATGCTGACTCGGAATGATCCCGTTACTGCTATCCAAATGCTCAGCAATTTTGTCTTTTATAATTGACTCCAGCATCTTCCCCACCACTGATGTCAGACTAACTGGTCTATAATTACCCGTTTTCTCTCTCCCTCCTTTCTTAAAAAGTGGGATAACATTTGCTATCCTCCAATCCATAGGAACTGATCCTGAATCTATAGAACATTGAAAAATGATCTCCAATGCTTCCACTATTTCTAGAGCCACCTCCTTAAGTACTCTGGGATGCAGACCATCAGGCCCTGGGGATTTATCAGCCTTCAGTCCCATCAGTCTACCCAAAACCATTTCCTGCCTAATGTGGATTTCCTTCAGTTCCTCCATCACCCTAGGTTCTCCGGCCCCTAGAACATTTGGGAGATTGTGTGTATCTTCCTCAGTGAAGACAGATCCAAAGTAACGGTTTAACTCGTCTGCCATTTCTTTGTTCCCCATAATAAATTCCCCTGCTTCTGTCTTCAAGGGACCCACATTTGCCTTGACTATTTTTTTCCTCTTCACGTACCTAACGTGGCAGTGTAAACTGTGAGGAAGATGCTATGAGGTTGCAGGGTGACTTGGACAGGTTGTGTGAGTGGGCGGATGCTTGGCAGATGCAGTTTAATGTGGATAAGTGTGAGGTTATCCACTTTGGTGGTAAGAGTAGGAAGGCAGATTATTATCTGAATGGTGTCAAGTTCGGAAAGGGGGACGTACAACGTGATCTGGGTGTCCTAGTGCATCAGTCACTGAAAGGAAGCATGCAGGTACAGCAGGCAGTGAAGAAAGCCAATGGAATGTTGGCCTTCATAACAGGAGGAGATGAGTATAGGAGCAAAGAGGTCCTTCTACAGTTGTACCTGCAGTTGCAGGTGTGAGACCGCACCTGGAGTACTGTGTGCAGTTTTGGTCTCCAAATTTGAGGAAGGATATTCTTGCTATTGAGGGCGTGCAGCGTAGGTTTACTAGGTTAATTCCTGGAATGGCGGGACTGTCATATGTTGAAAGACTGGAGCGACTAGGCTTGTATACACTGGAGTTTAGAAGGATGAGAGGGGATCTTATCGAAACGTATAAGATTATTAAGGGGTTGGACACATTAGAGGCAGGAAACATGTTCCCAATGTTTGGGGAGTCCAGAACCAGGGGCCACAGTTTAAGAATAAGGGGTCGGCCATTTAGAACAGAGATGAGGAAAAACTTTTTCAGTCAGAGAGTTGTGAATCTGTGGAATTCTCTGCCTCAGAGGGCAGTGGAGGCCAATTCTCTGAATACATTCAAGAGAGAGCTAGATAGAGCTCTTAAGGATAGCGGAGTCAGGGGGTATGGGGAGAAGGCAGGAACGGGGTACTGATTGAGAATGATCAGCCATGATCACATTGAATGGCGGTGCTGGCTCGAAGGGCCGAAAGGCCTACTCCTGCACCTATTGTCTGTTGTCTATTATCTATTGTCTATAAAAGCAGTGGTGTAAGGCCAGAGGGGATGGGATATGGGTGGAAGGGATCATGGAGGAGGGGTGAGATGGATACGAGGGGAAGCATTGGACTCGGGAAGGGAGGTGAGTGTACAGAGGAGTGAGATAGAACAGGGCGACTGGTGAGGTGGCAGATACTGGGATAAATGTGCGTGCAACATGGTTGGCATGGGGGGGAGGAGGTAGGGGAACGAGAGAGGAGTGGGGTGGAGTGGTATTTATTTAAATTGGAGAATTCAATGCTGATATATTGTGGTTATAAGCCAGCAAAGTGGAATATGAGGTGTTGTTTCAGGTCTTAACCCGAACCACTGACTGTCCATTCCCCCACAGATGCTGAAGAAGGGTCTCGACCCGAACGTCACCCATTCCTTCTCTCCAGAGACGCTGACTGTCCTGCTGAGTAACTCCAGCATGTTGTGTCTACTCACACAGATGCTGCTTGGCCCACTGAATACCTCCAGCACTTTGGGCTTTTTTCTCAGGAATAGAGCATCTGCATTTTCTTGTATCTCCCTCAACACTTAATGCCCAACCCTCCCCCGAACTTCCACCCTCCTGAACTCCCCCTCAAAGCCCAATCCCCCAGGACTCCTCGTCCCCTCAGTCTGCCATCTCATTCACCCTTGTTCCCCCCCAACATTCCCCTCCCGCAATGCCCAGGCACCTGTGAACCCATCACCCCCCAATCCATGACTTGCCACCACCACCGACAGTCCCCTCCCACCGCCCGTGGGCTCTGCTACGCCCTGTCTCCCACACCACCCATGTCCCCTCACACTCAATACCAGAACCCCCAATACCCTGGCCCCCA
This sequence comes from Rhinoraja longicauda, assembly GCF_053455715.1. Lineage (NCBI taxonomy): Eukaryota > Metazoa > Chordata > Chondrichthyes > Rajiformes > Arhynchobatidae > Rhinoraja > Rhinoraja longicauda. The sequence continues at coordinate 17,168,328 of NC_135990.1, forward strand.
ACCCATTGACCAGGGGAGCAACATGTGATCACCTCCATTCAGCTGCCAGCCTTTCCCCAACCACGCAGAAGGCATTCAATATCTGGGTCACCCCCATGGTGGTGCAGCGGTAGAGTTGCTGTCTAACAGCACCAGAGACACAGGTTCGATCCTGAATACGGATGCTTGTCTGTACGTAGTTTGTACGTTCTCCCTGTGACCACGTGGGTTTTCTCCGGGTGCTCCGGTTTCCTCCCACTCTCCAGAGACGTGCAGGTTTGTAGGTTAAGTGGGCTGTGTAAAATTGTAAATGGTCCATCGTCTGGTGTTGGTGTCTGGGATGGTCGCTGGTTGGTGCAAACTCAGTGGGCCGGAGGGCCTGTTCCAATGCTGTATCTCTGGTCTAAAGTCCCCTCAGGCAAGTTCTCTCTTGCAGTGATTTCCCCCAGACCCAGCCTCTGCCCAACTCTGTCCAGCCTGCTGCTGCTGATGATGACAGCACTGTAACCAGGATCAATAGCCTATTACTTTTATAGAGATGTCCACTCCTGACCCACTCGTATCGTAAACTGAACTCTGTCCTACTGAAGGGTACACTTCTTCACATGGTGATGGCCAACGTGCTTGCCTTGTTCCCAGGCAGCTTGTCAATACTTAGAATGGACTGAAAATTTCACAGCTGGTTCTTGCCATCCAGTCCAATAGTCCAATACGATACGATACGATACGATACGATAGAATTTTATTTATCCCAGGAGCGAAATGAATCTGCCTACAAGTCATATAAAACACAAGACACATAAAACATGAAATTAAAGTGATGTGGAAAGTCCAGGATTGGGGATGTGCAAAGATTTTGGAGGGGGGTCGGTCTCAGTCTACCCCACGACAGAAGGGGGAGGGGTTGTACAGTTTGATAGCCACAAGGAAGAAGGATCTCCTGTGGCGTTCTGTGCTGCATCTTGGTGGAGCCAGTGCGTTGCTGAAGGGAGAGGGGAATGTCCCCTGTGGGGCCCCTGTGTTGCTCACCAACATGTCCCAGACACCATTCTGTAGCCTGACATACTGTGGTTGTCCAGTCAGGTAGTTGGTGATCCAGGACACCAATGGAGCATCCACCCACATCATTGTCAGTTTGCTCCCGAACAGTGCAGGTGTTAAACGCACTGGAAAAGTCAAAGAACATCACTCTCACAATGCTTCCCGACCTATCCAGGTGAGCATTGGAACGATGGAGCAGGTGGGTGATGGCATCCTCAACCCCCACATTGGTTTGGTAAGTGAACTGCAGGGGGTCCAGGTGGGGTTTAACCAGGGGTCACAGGTGGGTGAGCACCAGCCTCTCCAGGGACTTCATGATGTGTGAAGTCACCGCCGCCGGCCTGTAGTTAATTGGAGGAGCTGGGGCACGTCCCTATTGGTACAGGAACATAGAAACATAGAAACACAGAAAATAGGTGCAGGAGGAGGCCATTCGGCCCTTCGAGCCAGCAACGCCATTCATTGTGATCATGGCTGGTCATCCACGATCAGTAACCTGTACCCAACTTCTCTCCATATCCCTTGATTCCACTAGCCCCTAGAGCTCTATCTAACTCTCTCTTAAATTTATCCAGTGATTTGGCCTCCACTGCCCTCTGTGGCAGAGAATTCCACAAATTCACAACTCTCTGGGTGAAAAAGTTTCTTCTCACCTCAGATTTAAATGGCCTCCCCTTTATTCTAAGACTGTGGCCCCTGGTTCTGGACGCCCCGAACATTGGGAACCAGGCAGGATGTCTTCCACTTCACAGGAACCCTCTCCAGGCTCAGGTTGAAGATGTGCTGGAGTACTCCGCACAGCTAGCTGGCACACACCTTGAGCACATGGTATTGGGGGTAGGGTACTGACATGGATAGAAAATTGGTTGGCAGACAGAAAGCAAAGAGTGGGGATAAATGGGTCCGTTTCAGAATGGCAGGCAGTGACTAGTGGGGTACAGCAAGGCTCGGTGCTGGGACCGCAGCTATTTACAATATACATTAATGACTTGGATGAAGGGATTAAAAGTACCATTAGCAAATTTGCAGATGATACAAAGCTGGATGGTAGTATGAACTGTGAGGAAGATGCTATGAGGTTGAAGGGTGACTTGGATGGGTTGTGTGAATGGGCGGATGCATGGCAAATGCAGTTTAACGTGGATAAGTGTGAGGTTATCCACTTTGGTGGTAAGAATAGGAAGGCAGATTATTATCTGAATGGTGTCAAGTTAGGAAAAGGGGACACCCTTTCAGTGGGATCTGGGTGTCGTAGTGCATCAGTCACTGAAAGGAAGCATGCAGGTACAGCAGGCAGTGAAGAAAGCCAATGGAATGTTGGCCTTCATAACAAGAGGAGTTGAGTATAGGAGCAAAGAGGTCCTTCTGCAGTTGTACAGGGCCCTAGTGAGACCGCACCTGGAGTACTGTGTGCAGTTTTGGTCTCCAAATTTGAAGAAGGATATTCTTGCTATTGAGGGCGTGCAGCGTAGGTTTACTAGGTTAATTCCTGGAATGGCGGGACTGTCATATGTTGAAAAACTGGAACGACTAGGCTTGTATACACTGGAATTTAGGATGAGAGGGGATCTTATCGAAATATATAAGATTATTAAGGGGTTGGACACGTTAGAGGAAGGAAACATGTTCCCAATGTTGGGGGAGTAGAGATCCAGGGGCCACAGTTTAAGAATAAGGGGTAGGCCATTTAGAACGGAGATGAGGAAAAACTTTTTCAGTCAGAGAGTTGTAGATCTGTGGAATTCTCTGCCTCAGAAGGCAGTGGAGGCCAATTCTCTGAATGCATTCAAGAGAGAGCTGGATAGAGCTCTTAAGGATAGCGGAGTCAGGGGGTATGGGGAGAAGGCAGGAACGGGGTACTGATTGAGAATGATCAGCCATGATCACATTGAATGGTGGTGCTGGCTCGAAGGGCTGAATGGCCTCTTCCTGCACCTATTGTCTATTGCCTATCCTGCAACTTACAAATCTCTGTGAGCTCCTGCCTTGGCCCAAGATGAGATGTGATTTCAAGGTCAGCAGAGGAGCGTCAGGTGAAGGAGTGAGTGTGGGCATTGGCTGAGGCAGGTCTGCTACACGGGTGGGTTTCAACTAAATACTGGGGGGGGGGGGGGGGGGGGGAGACAAATTGGAAAGACAAGGATGGAGTTAAAGAGAAAGAGAATTTAGGAGAAGTTAAGAAAGACACCAGAATTAACGGGACAGAAAGTTCATGAAGGGATAGGAGAGAATGGCCAAGTGAAAGAGGAATCGATGTGAAAGGTGAGTAATGGATTAAAGGTATTGTATATGAATGCTCTAAGTATAAGAAGTAAAGTAGATGAGCTTGAGGCTCAGTTAGAGGTTGGTAGATATGACATTGTGGGGATTACAGAGACGTGGCTGCAGGAGAATCGGGTCTGGGAACTTAATATTCAGGGTTATACATCCTATAGAAAGGACAGGCAGGTGGGCAGAGGCGGTGGGGTAGCTCTGCTGGTGAGGGATGAAATTCAGTCCCTTGCGATGGGGTGACATAGGGACTGATGAGGTAGAGTCACTGTGGATTGAGTTGAGGAATTGTAAAGGCAAGAAGACACTAATTGGTGTTATCTACAGGCCCCCAAATAGTAGCCGGGATGTAGGGTGTAAGATGCAGCAGGAGTTAAACCTGGCATGTAACAAAGGTAATGCCACTGTGGTGATGGGCAATTTCAATATGCAGGTAGACTGGGAAAATCAGGTTGGTTCTGAACCCCAAGAAAGGGAGTTTGTAGAGTGCCTCCGAGATGGATTCTTAGAGCAGCTTGTAATGGAGCCTACCAGAGAAAAGGCAATTCTGGATTTAGTGTTGTCCAATGAACCAGATTTAATAAGGGAAATTAAGGTAAAAGAACCGCTTGGAGGTAGTGACCATAATATGATGTTTTAATCTGCAATTGGAGAAGGAGAAGGTTACATCAGAAGTGTCAGTGTTGCAGTTGAACAAAGGGGACTATGAAGGCATGAGAGAGGAGCTGGCCAAGGTCGACTGGAAAGGGATCCTAGCAGGAATGACGGTGGAACAGCAATGGCAGGAATTTCTGGGCATAATCTGGAAGAAGCAGGATCATTTCATTCCAAAGAGGAAGAAAGATTCTAAGGGGAGTAGGAGGCAACCGTGGCTGACAAGGGAAGTTAGGGATGGAATAAAACTAAAAGAAAAGATGTATAACACAGCAAAGAGTAGCCGGAAGCCAGAGGATTGGGAAACTTTCACAGGACAACAGAAGGTAACAAAACGGGCAATACGGGCTGAAAAGATGAAGTACGAGGGGAAGCTGGCCAAGAATATAAAGAAGGACAGTAAAAGCTTCTTTAGATATGTTAAGAGAAAAATAATAGCAAAGTCAAATGTGGGTTCCTTGAAGGACGACACGGGTGAAATTATTATGGGTAACAAGGAAATGGCAGAAGAGTTGAACAGGTACTTCGGATCTGTCTTCACTAAGGAAGACACAAACAATCTCCCAGATGTACTGGAGGACAGAGGATCTAGGGGGTAGAGGAACTGAAAGAAATTTTCATTAGGCGAGAAATAGTATTGGGTAGACTGATGGGATTGAAGGATGATAAATCCCCAAGGACTGATGGTCTGCATCCCAGGGTCCTCAGGGAGGTGGCTCTAGAAATAGTGGACACATTGGTGATCATTTTCCAAAGTTCTATTGATTCAGGATCAGTCCCTGTGGATTGGAGGATAGCTAATATTATCCCACTTTTCAAGAAAGGAGCGAGAGAGAAAACGGGGAATTACAGACCAGTTAGCCTGACTTCGGTGGTGGGGAAGATGCTGGAGTCAATTATTAAAGAGGTAATAACGGCGCATTTGGATAGCAGTAAAAGGGTTGGTCCAAGTCAGCATGGATTTATGAAGGGGAAATCCTGCCTGACTAATCTTCTGGATTTTTTTTGAGGATGGGATAAGTAAAATGGATGAAGGAGAGCCAGTGGATGTAGTGCATCTAGACATTCAGGTCCCACACAGGAGATTAGTGGGCAACATTTGTCCAGAACTAGGGGCCACAGTCTAAGAATAAAGGGGGGGGTGAGAATAAAACTGAGGTGAGAATAAACTTTTTCACCCAGAGAGTTGTGAATTTGTGGAATTCTCTGCCACAGAAGGCAGTGGAGGCTAATTCACTGGATGAATTTAAAAGAGAGTTAGATAGAGCTCTCGGGGCTAGTGGAATCAAGAATATGGGGAGAAGGCAGGCACAGGTTACTGATTGTCGACGATCAGCCATGATCACAATGAATGGCTGGCTCGAAGGGTCAAATGGCCTCCTCCTGCAACTATTTTCTATGTTATCAGTTAGGGCAGCACAGTCTTGCAGTGGGTAGAACTGCTACCACACAGTGCTGGTGATCCTGGTTTGATCCCAAGCTCAGGTGCTGTCTGTGTGGAGTTTTCCTGTTCTCCCTGTGCTTCCTCCAGGTGCTCCGATTTCCTCCCACATCCCAAGGCGCAAGGGTTTGTGGGTTAATTGGTCCTCGGCAAATTGCCCCCCGTGTGTAGGGAGTGGATGAGAAAGTGGGATAACATAGAACTAGTTTGAATCAAGAGGCAAGAGTTTTTAATGATCATATATACTGACAACAGAGCAATGAAATTCTTACTTGCAGCAGCAAACACAAGATGCATGGACAATATATATCAAAAACAAACCTTCAATACATTAGTAACTACAAAACCAGTGCAAAAAAAACCCTAGTGAAACCAAGCAGTCTGCAGCTCATTGTTGAGGTTTCAGATGTGCAATGTTCAACAGCCTGGTGGTTAAGTTTAAGTTTATTGTCACATGGTACAGTGAAAAGCTTTGTTTTGCTTGCTATACAAACAGATCTGACAATACAATACAGAAATGCAGTCAAGTCAAATTCAAGTACAATAGGTTGTTGGGAAGAAGTTGCTCTTAAACTGAAAGTCATAGAACATAGAAACATAGAAAATAGGTGCAGGAGTAGGCCATTCGGCCCTTCGAGCCTGTACCGCCATTCAATATGATCATGGCTGATCATCCAGCTCAGTAACCTGTACCTGCCTTCTCTCCATACCCCCTGATCCCTTTAGCCACAAGGGCCACATCTAACTCCCTCTTAAATATAGCCAATGAACTGGCCTCAACTACCTTCTGTGGCAGAGAATTCCACAGATTCACCACTCTCTGTGTGAAGAAATGTTTTCTCATCTCGGTCCTAAAAGACTTCCCCCTTATCCTTAAGCTGTGACCCCTGGTTCTGGACTTCCCCAACATCGGGAACAATCTTCCCGCATCTAGCCTCTCCAACCCCTTAAGAATTTTATATGTTTCTACAAGATCCCCCCTCAGTCTTCTAAATTCCAGCGAGTACAACCCTAGTCTATCCATCTTTCTTCATGGTTTTCAGGCTCCTGTACAATCTTCCTGATGGCAGGAGTGAAATGAGAGCATGGCCAGGTTGGTGGGGTCTCTGATGATGCCGGCTGCCTTTTGAGGCAGCGTTTCTTGTAGATCCCTTCGATGGTGGGGAAGTGAGTCCCTGCGATGGACTGGGCAGTGTTCACCAGTGAACATGTGATCGATGGTCGGTGAGGACTCGAAGTGCCGAAGGGCCTGTTTCCAAAATGTATTGTTAAAAAGTTAAATAAAAAGATTTCCTCACTCAGTTCTAATGTCCTGGCAGCACTGGATCGATGAATTAAACGTCAAAGATGGTGATGTGTCTGAAGTTTATTCGATGCATAAGTTATGGCTGATTTGAAACATATTGCATTAACGTCATGAAATAAATCCACAGTTCAAAAATAAAATCAATGCTTTCTTTGAGTTTCCAGAAACTCAATAATAATATGGACACAAATCATACACTTTTTGAATGTGGCACAAGATACAAGAGTGAGAGACAGCAGGGTCTTCTATGTGTGTACGTTCTCAAAGGATAAATAGCTCCTGCTTTGAATCAGAGTTTTGAAAGCAGTAACACAGGCCCTTCGGCCCACCCAACCTTCGATCGCCCGTTCACACTAGTTCTATGTTATCCCACTTTCTCATTCACTCCCCACACATTAGGTGCCATTTAGAGACCAGTTAATGGACAAACCTGTACTGTACATCTTTGGCATTTTGGAGAAATCCGGTGCACCCGGAGGAAACCCATGTGGTGACCGGAAGAACGCACAAACTCCACACCAACAGCGCCCGAGGTCAGGATCGAACCTGGGTCTTTGAGGAACCAGTTGTGTCACTAAGCCATCCAAAAGATAATATCAACAAAGGCCTGGATAGAGTGGATGTGGAGAGGATGTTTCCACTAGTGGGAGAGTCCAGGACCAAAGGCCACAGCCTCAGAATTAAAAGACGTACCTTTAGAAAGGTGAGGAGGAATTTATTTAGTCAGGGTGGTGAATCTGTGGGATGCATTGCCACAGACGGTTGCCAAGTCAATGGGTATTTTTAAGGTGGAGATTGACAGATTCTTGATCAATATGGTTGTCAGGGGTTATGGGGGGAAGGCAGGAAAATGGAGTTGAGAGGGAAAGATTGATCAGCCATGATTGAATGGCGGAATAGACTTGATGGGCCGAATGGATTAATTCTGCTCCTTTAACTTACGAAAAGAGATTATCACTGAAACTGCTTTGGATACCAGGTTTATTTAGCTACATTTAATGGCTCAATTTCTGATAAACTTCCAAGCTGTGGTTGAGGCAGGCTCCTGTTCTGGGCTTCACGCTCTGAGCCGAGGCATCAACATAGATAACCATGTGTTGCCTTCTTCCTTCGTGATTCCTTCTGCAGCATCGCCATTCACATGGGTCGGCCCACTGCAGACCTTTCACCGTCCGGCGCGGCCTGAAATAGGCCGCGGGATTTTCTCTGCCCGTCGGGTGCTTCAATGTTGGGAGCCACGACCGCCCTGACGTGCAGCGGCAGCGTCTTCGCCCGCCCCGGATCACGAGGCTTGGGTCGGCCCGCTGCAGACCTTTCACCGTCCGGCGCGGCCTGGAACATGGCAACTTCAACAGCCTGACCGCGGGAGAAGACGGCAGGGGAAGAGAAAAGACATTCTGGCCTTCCATCACAGTGAGGTGGTGACTGGAGGAGACTCACTGTGATGGATGGTTCTTTTTTTTTGTTTTGTGTTGGTTTGTGATTGTGTGTGAAATTGTTTATTTTTATTGCTCTATTGCTGGACTGTGGGTGACCTTTTATTTCACTGCACATCTTGTATGTGTATGTGACAAATAAACTTGACTTGACTTGGATCCAAGTCAGAGAGTGTAGGAGATGAGGAGAAATTTCTTCAGTCAGAGGGTGGTGAATCTGTGGAATTCTTTGCCACAGAAGACTGTGGAGGCCAAGTCAGTGGATATTTTTAAGGCAGAGATAGGCAGATTCTTGATTAGTGCGGGTGTCAGAGGTTATGGGGAGAAAGCAGGAGAATGAGGTTAGGAGGGAGAGATAGATCAGCCATGATTGAATGGCGGGGTAGACTTGATGGGCTGAATGGCCTAATTCTACTCCTATTCCTTATGACCATCTGACCTTCCTGTTCCATTGCCCCGATCCATTACATGGGACCATTTTGCTCCATATGACAAAAACTCAGCACTTTGACAACATTCTCAGTTCAGTGTGGCGTGAATATCGCCTTTCATCTGCTCCAGGAGCCAAGCACGCAACCTTTGACAGACTGAAAGGTCATAGAGTCATACAGCGGGGTAGCTTATCAAGGGGTATGGGGAAAAGGCATAAATGGGGTGCTGATTGTAGATGATCAGCCATGATCACATTGAATGGCGGTGCTGGCTTGAAGGGCCAAATGGCCTCCTCCTGCACCTATTGTCTATGTTTCTGTTTTCTTTCAGCCCAACTTACCCAAACCAACTAAGATGCCCCATTGACACTAGTCCCACCAGCCTGCTTTTGACCCATCTATACACTAAAACGCTCATTTGTTTGTTTGTTTGTTCCTGAACTACAGCCAAAACGGTACACGACAGCACAATGGCCCACCTTACTCACCGTCGTCCCTTTGGTGCTAATGGAGGAAGTTTAATTGAAGTCGGTGTTATATATTTAAAGTTATTCACATTTTAAAGTTTAAATCCATCTCCTAGGGAAGGAGGGGGGGAGGGAAGGAGGGGGGAGGGAGGGGGGGAGGGAGGGAGGGGGGAGGGTAGTGGAGGGAGGGGGAAGGAGGGGGGAGGGAAGGAGGGGAGTGGAGGGAGGGGAGTGGAGGGAGGGAGGGAGGATAAGGAGGATTGAGAGGGATGGAGTGGGGGGGAAGGAGGAGGGGAGGGGAGGAGGAGGGGAGGGGAGGAGGAGGGGAGGGGAGGAGGAGGGGAGGGGAGGAGGAGGGAGGGGAGGGGGGAGGGAGGGAGGAGGGGAGGGGAGGAGAGGAGGGAGGGAGGGGGGGAGGGAGGGGGGGAGGGAGGGAGGAGGGGAGGGGAGGAGAGGAGGGAGGGAGGGGGGAGGGAGGGGGGAGGGAGGGGGGAGGGAGGGGGGAGGGAGGGAGGAGGGGAGGGGAGGAGAGGAGGGAGGGAGGGGGGAGGGAGGAGGGGAGGGAAGGAGGAGGGGAGGGGAGGAGGGAGGAGGAGGGAGGGGGGAGGGAGGGGGGAGGAAAGGTTGCTGCACCAATGCAGAACAGGTTTGTGCTCAAGGGGTCTAGTATCCCTATTCTGTCCATGTACCTGTCCAAATACTTTTTAATTGTTTACGATAATACCCAGCCTCGTCTACCTCCTCTGGCAGCTCGTTCCATACACCCACCACCCATTGTGAGAAAATGTTGCCCCTTAGGTCCCTATTAAATCTTTGCCCTGTCAGCTTAAACCGTAGGGTAAATGCTCAATCCCCTCCATGATCTTATTATACACCTCTATAAGATCACGCCTCATCCTCCTGCACTCCAAGGAATAAAGCCCTAGCCTGCCCAACCTCTCCCTATAGTTCAGGCTATGGCTTGTTGGTTAAATCACGAGATTGCTTGGACGACAAAGTTGTGTAGCAAGTTGGGACCGCACCCAAACAGCTGGTGAATTCAAATCAATGTAATTTAATTGATCTGGAATGGGAATATAAGATTTCTCAGCTATGACCATCGTGAAACTCCTGGGCTGTTGTTAAAAACCCGCCCCCGCCCCCTCCCCTCCCCTGACATCAGTCTGAAGAAGGGTCTCAACCCGAAACGTCACCCATTCCTTCTCTCCCGAGATGCTGCCTGACCCGCTGAGTTACTCCATCATTTTGTGTTAAAACAAACTCACCTGGCTCAACAGTGTCCTTCAGGAGAGGAGATTGGCCATTCCTTCCAGATGTGGTCCAGATGTGACGCTGGACCCACCAATGTGGATGGGCAGAACTGCTTTCTAAAAATCTTAGCGAGCCCTTGGGGCTCACGTTGTCGACCTCCCTGTCAACTGAACTCAGTCAGGCGAACGACAACAAACAGAGACAGCAGAAGCAGAAGCAACAACGAACAAACAACAACAGCTTGCAGCCCAAATGCAACCTCAGTCGCAGCAGCTTGGTGCCAACCCAGAGCATGCGTCCTTCTTAGGGCGGGCACCTACGGATGTGGAACCGGATGGCATCACCCTGCTGCAGCTGAATGCGGAAGGCCTCACCAAGGCAAAGACCACCATCATTGAACATATGCTACAGACCCACAAAGACACTGCAATCCTGCTCCAAGAGACTCACAAAAGGACAGAGCCCATCTGGAGATCCCCGGTTATACCCTGGCCGCCTGCACCGAGACCCACACACACGGGATCGCCACCTTTGTCTACGGCGCCTGGAGGGCGTTACATAACGCCTCAAACGCAAGAAGAAGCGAGCCCTCGGTTTAGGGGCAATGGACATGGGCAATAAATGCTGGACTTGCCAACAAAGTCTTCCTCTATTTGTGAACAAATGAGAGAAAAATAAAACCACATGGATCAAGGCGGCCTGCTTAGCTGCCAGGAGTCTCTTCCAAGGGTTCATCAATTTACAGCACAGTCTGTGGAACTATTCAGAGGAGGAAGTACCAATCCTGAAAATACGACCCCAAATCCAAACGCGTATGTTTGAGCATGAGATGAAAAGGCAGTGGCGGTAAAACGAGGAGACACACGGAACTCTTCCACTAATTCCACTGGGGTGGCACGGTGGAGCAGCGGTAGAGTTGTTGCCTCACAGTGCCAGCGACCTCGGTTCAATCCTGACTACGGGTGCTGTCTGTACGTAGTTTGTACATTCTCCCTGTGACCGCATAAATTTTCTCCGGGTGCTCCAGTTTGCTCCCACACTCCAAAGAGTCTTAGAGTGATACAGTGTGGAAACAGGCCCTTTGGCCCAACTTGCCCACACCGGCCAACAATGTCCCAGCTACACTAATCCCACCTGCCTGCGTTTGCCCAATATCCCTCCAAACCTGTCCTATCTATGTACCTGTCTAACTGTTTCTTAAACATTGGGGATAGTTCCTGTCTCAACCACCTCCTGTGGCAGTTCGTTCCGTACACCCACCACCCTTTGTGTGAGAATAAAACATACAGGTTTGAAGGTTAATTAGCTCAGATAAAATTGTAAATTGTCCCTTGGAACTACACTCGCCCCCCTGCAGGACCTATACATCAGGAGGTGCAGATCCAGAGCCAGCAACATTATGGGGGACCCCTACCACCCCAGTAACGGACTGTTCCAGCTGCTACGGTCAGGCAAACGCCTCCGCTGTCACGCTGTGAAAACAGAGAGGATGAGACGGAGTTTCTTCCCACAGGCCATCAGGACTGTCAACTCTCATATCACCAGGGACTAATTTAATTTACTGTATTAATTTATTTTTTGTGTTAACATTTTTTTTCTATTCTGTTTTGTAGTTTAGCACAATCCGCAGGCATTGCCACTTTCATTTCACTGCACATCTTGTATATGTATGTGACAAATAAACTAGACTTGACTTGACTTGACTTGACTTGTGTGTAGGGTTTGGGGAACACTGGTCTGAGCAGACTCATTGGGCAGAAGAGCCCGTTTCTGTGCTGTAACTCTAAAGCATAATGTCTAATTCCTAAAGTTGGCAAACCACCCTCACTTTTATTTTGAAATGAGACACATCCAGTACTTTGAAGTTGCAGCTTTAATTCTTGATGTTGTGGGTGCTGGCCACTATGAGAAAGCCTTCCAGCTATCCCAGTCATGTGGATTAATGAAATATTCTCCTTCTCCCTCCAGCTTCTCACCACAGAATGGCATCTTGTTCATTTCCCCCATCCTTGCACTGCCCACAAGTCCTTGTGCATTGAAAAGATGCATTAATTATCTGGCTCCCTTTGATTTTATTTTTGTTTTATCTTCCTTTATAAATATCCTCTAATTAAACTTCTGCAAAAAACACCCCAGCATTTTAAATTCAATTTCCACCATATCAAACTATTGCAAAAAATTAAGTGAAATATATATTTTAATATAATGTTTTCAACAAACATCTATTTATCCACCTTTAATTGCTAATCAGGTCAATGCAGGCAGTAGGGATTAATTTAATCTGGCATCATGTTCAGCACAGACATTGTGGGCCAAATGGCCTGTTCGTGTGTTCAGTTTTAGACAATAGACAATAGGAGCAGGAGGAGGCCATTCGGCCCTTCGAGCCAGCACCGTCATTCAATGTCATCATGGCTGATCATTCTCAATCAGTACCCCGTTCCTGCCTTCTCCCCATACCCCCTGACTCCGCTATCCTTAAGATCTCTATCTAGCTCTCTATTGAAATGCATTCAGAGAATTGGCCTCCACTGCCTTCTGAGGCAGAGAATTCCACAGATTCACAACTCTCTGACTGAAAAGGTTTTTCCTCATCTCAGTTCTAAATGGCCTACCCCTTATTCTTAAACTGTGGCCCCTTGTTCTGGACTCCCCCAACATTGGGAACATGTTTCCTGCCTCTAACGTGTCCAACCCCTTAATAATCTTATACGTTTCGATAAGATCCCCTCTCATCCTTCTAAATTCCAGTGTATACAAGCCTAGTCGCTCCAGTCTTTCAACATATGACAGTCCCGCCATTCCGGGAATTAACCTAGTAAACCTACGCTGCACGCCCTATAAACAAAGAATTGCAGATGCTGGTTTTCAATAAAAACACACAAAGCGCTGGAGTAACTTAGCAGGTCAGGCAGCATCTCTGGAGAACATGGATAGGTGAAGGGTCCCAACCTGAAACGTTTTCCAGGGATGCTGCCTGACCCACTGAGTTACTCCAGCACATTGTGTCTGCATTGCTCTATGTTCTGAGCCATTGCATTCACTCTCTCCAACAGTAGCTTCCCTTCTGGGTCACACACCTCCTGAGTTAGAACAACATGGCCACTCTGTCATCCCTGCTGCGATCTACACCATTGAAGGCGTCTACAGGAGTTGCTGTCTCGAACAGCCAGCCAGTATCGTCAGAGACCCACACCACCCTGGCCACACTCTCATTTAGGGTTGCCAACTGTCCCTTATTAGCCGGGACATCCCGGATTTTGGGCTAAATTGGTTTGTCCCGTACAGGACCTCCCTGTCCTATATTAGGCCTGGGGGGGGGGTTGGGGGCCATACGCTGTAGGTCCCGACAGTTTAAGTTCCGACACTCTAGGTTTCCGACATTTTAGCTCCGGACAGTCTAGGTCCGGAGGCCCAGGCGCCACCTCCCGGACCGGGCGGCTGCCATTGGTAGAGTGGGAGCATGGGTGCCGCTGGCTGGGTGAGGTCACGTGGGGCGTGGGGCGGTGGCGTCACCTTGTCCCGTATTTGGGAGTGAGGAAGTTGGCAACCCTACTCTCATTTCACTCCAACCATTGGGAAGAATGTGTAGGAGCCTGAATACTGTAACATCCAGGTTCTTCCCTACAACCATCAGGCTGTTATCCACTGCAACCTCCAGATAGACTCCAAACTATATAGACATTGTTTATTTATTATTTTTTAGTTTAGTTTAATTAAGAGATACAATGCGGAAGCACGTCCTTTGGCCCACCGAGTCCACGCTGTCCTACAATCACCACACACTTACACTATCCTACACACACCAAGCCAATTAACCTACAAAGCTGTTCGTCTTTGGAATGTGAGAGGAAGCAGGAGAGCCTGAAGAAAGCCCACGCAGGTCATGGGGAGAACGTACAAACTCCGTACAGACAGCCCCTTAGTTGGGATGGAACCCGGGTCTCTGACACTGTAGGCAGCAACTGCACCACTGCGCCTACGGGACATATAACGTTCTGGGATATATAACAATAAAACACTCTGGACTCTTGTCCAATGCATGAACTCCCTCCCTCACAGCACAGTGGGAGCACCTTTACTAAGACTCGGGCAAATCAAGACCATGGCTAACAAGTCATCGGTAAAACATGATTTTGTGGGCGTCACGGTGGCGTAGCGGTAGAGTTGCTGCCTTACAGCACTGGAGATCTGGGTTCGATTCCAACTCCGGGTGCTGTCGATACGGAGTTTGCACGTTCTCCCCGTGGCCGCATGAGTTTTTGCCCAGATCCTTAAGACATGGCCTGAAGGAGCTTCCTCGCAGCTGCAGGATTGCTTCGAAAGGACCAACTGGGATATTTTTGAGGATCATGACTTGGAGGAGTACACATCAACTGTACTTTGCTACATCAAAAACTGTGTTGACAATGTCACCGTCGACAAACGCATCCGGTTGTATCCCAATCAAAAACCCTGGATGACAAAGGATGTCAGGTCTCTCCTCAAGGACCGTAACACTGCCTTCAGGTCTAGTGATAGAGCTCTATACAGTGCTGCTAGAACCAACCTGAAGAGAGGCATCAAGGATGCCAAAGCGTCCTACAAGAGGAAGATTGAGGACCACTTTTCCAACAATGACCCACGGCGGGTATGGCAAGGCATCCAGCACATCACCAACTACAAGACCAGCAACCGCACGACTGCCGACGGCGACGCCTCGCTGGCAGAGGAACTTAACTGTTTCTTTGCTCGTTTCGAGGTGAAAGCTACAGTGGCAGACATAACACCCTCTCCAGCACCTGACAGCAACACCTTCACTGTGCAGGAGTATGATGTTAAGCGCGTGCTCAGAGCAGTGAATCCCAGGAAAGCTGCAGGCCCCGATGGTGTGACGGGCAGAGTGCTGAGGGAATGTGCAGACCAATTATCTGAGGTCTTCACAAAAATCTTCAACCTGTCCCTTTTAAAATCCACCATCCCTCCCTGCCTGAAGTCCGCCACAATCATCCCACTGCCGAAAAAGTCTGTCATCAGCGGCCTTAACGACTACCGTCCGGTAGCACTCACACCGGTCATCACAAAGTGCTTCGAGAGACTGGTCCTGCAGCACATCAAAGCCAGCCTCCCACCCACCTTCGACCCACACCAGTTTGCCTACAGAGCAAATAGGTCTACAGGGGATGCCATCGCCACTGCTCTTCACACTGCACTGACCCACCTTGAACACCAGGGGAGCTATGTGAGGATGCTCTTCCTCGACTTCAGCTCTGCCTTTAACACGGTCATCCCGAGCAGACTGGTCACCAAACTTTCCGACCTTGGATTTTCCCAAACCATCTGCCAATGGATCAAGGACTTCCTGACCAACCGCCCCCAGACCGTCAAAATAGGCCCTCACCTCTCCTCCACCATTACACTGAGCACCGGCTCACCACAGGGCTGTGTGTTGAGCCCCATCCTTTACTCCCTCTACACTCACGACTGCGCTCCCACCCATCCCACCAACACCATCATCAAGTTCGCGGATGACACGACTGTGGTTGGACTCATCTCAGAAGGAGATGAGACAGCCTATAGGGATGAAATCCAAAGGCTGGCAGCATGGTGTTCAGTGAACAATCTGGTCCTGAACTCCTCCAAAACAAAGGAACTTATAATTGACTTTAGAAAAACCAGTGGAGATTACGACCCACTCTACATCAATGGGGTCTGCGTGGAAAGGGTACCAGCTTTCAGGTTCCTGGGTACGCACATCGCAGAGGATCTTACCTGGTCTACCAACACCATCACCACAGTAAAGAAGGCACAGCAGAGACTCCACTTCCTGAGGATCCTCAGGAAAACCAACCTGCAGGAGAAGCTCATGTTGTCCTTCTATCGCTGCTCCATCGAGAGTGTGCTGGCATACTGTATAACCACATGGTATGCCAGCTGCTCAGAAAAGGACAGGAAGGCCCTTCAGAGGGTCATCACGACGGCCCAGAAGATCATCGGCTGCTCACTGCCCTCTCTGGAGCACCTGTTCAGCCTACGCTGCCTCAGTAGAGCAGGCAAAATAATAAAAGATCCATCCCACCCCGGCCACCGTCTGTTTGTTCATCTGCCCTCTGGTCGACGTTTCAGGTCGATCAAATCCCGAACAAACAGACTTAAAAACAGTTTT
The DNA here is from genome assembly GCF_053455715.1 of Rhinoraja longicauda. Lineage (NCBI taxonomy): Eukaryota > Metazoa > Chordata > Chondrichthyes > Rajiformes > Arhynchobatidae > Rhinoraja > Rhinoraja longicauda. Next base: position 17,184,750 of record NC_135990.1, read on the forward strand.
ACCCCAGGGCCATACGAGAACTGAACACTACCTTTGCACTAGGCAACACCGTTAAAAAATCTTGTACTTAATATAATTGTATTTAATTGTATTTATGTATTTATTTGTTTTTGCATTTATTGCATATATGTTTGTACGCACCGTCAGGATTGGCTATTTTTTAATTTCGTTGTACTCGTTGCAATGACAATAAATGAATATTATTATTATTATTATTATTATTCTTCCCGCACTCCAAAGACGCACAGGTTTGTATGTTAATTGACTTGACACAAGTATAAATTGTGTAGTGTTAATGTGCAGGGATCATTGGCTGTGCGGACTCGGTGGGCCTAAGGCCCTGTTACCACGCCGTATCTCTAACTAAACTAAAAAACATGTCAGCAACACTGAGATCCCAGGAATAACAAAGAAAGAAAGAAAGTTTAATGCTGATAAGTGTGAGGTGCTGCATTTTGGTAGGACAAATCAAAATAGGACGTACAGGGTAAATGGTAGGGAATTGAGGAATGCAGTGGAACAGAGGGATCTGGGAATAACTGTGCATTGTTCCCTGAAGGTGGAATCTCATGTGGATAGGGTGGTGAAGAAGGCGTTTGGTATGCTTGCCTTTATAAATCAGAGCATCGAGTATAGAAGTTGGAATGTAATGTTGAAATTGTACAGGGCATTGGTGAGGCCGAATCTGGAGTATGGTGTGCAGTTCTGGTCGCCAAATTATAGGAAGGATGTCGACAAAATGGAGAGGGTACAGAGGAGATTTACTAGAATGTTGCCTGGGTTTCAGCACTTAGGCTACAGAGAGAGGTTGAACAGGTTGGGTCTTTATTCTTTGGAGCGTAGAAGGTTGAGGGGGGACTTGATAGAGGTTTTAAAATTTTGAGAGGGACGGACAGAGTTGACGTGGGTAGGCTTTCCCTTTGAGAGTGGGGAAGATTCCAACAAGGGGACATAGCTTCAGAATTGAGGGACAAAGGTTTAGGGGTAACATGAGGGGGAACTTCTTTACTCAGAGGGTTGTGGCTGTATGGAATGGGCTTCCGGTGGAAGTGGTGGAGGCTGGCTCGATTTTATTATTTAAGAGTAAATTGGATAGGTATATGGATAGGAGGGGATTGGAGGGTTATGGTCTGAGTGCAGGTAGATGAGACTAGGTCAGGGAGAATGGTCGGCGTGGACTGGTAGGGCCGGACAGGCCTGTTTCCATGCTGTAGTTGTTATATGTTATATGTTATATGAAAGTAGTGAAGAGAAATGTGACCTCAGTGGATAGATTAGCTGGAGGTACTCATTCTCACAAGCAAGGGCAGTACAATGGCAGAGCCACTGCCTCAGTGTCAGAGACCTGGGCTTGATCCTGACCTTGGCAGCTGTCTCTGTGGAGTTTGTACGTTCTCCCTGCATGGGTTTCCACATACTAAAAGACATGCTGGTTTATCAGTTATTTATTGGTGTGAGTTACATCACTCAGTTTAATTTTGAAACCTATCTGCACGAGACCCTCTCACACTGCCCACCCTCTGTGAAGCTGCACTCCTTGAGATTTATTGTCCAACGTCTCAAACTGAACAATGAGACAAAATTCTTACTTGCAGCAGCACAACAGAATATTATATACATGTATAAAATCAGCCTGCCTGATGTCATCTGTTGATGGAATAGGTAACTTTCTGGGTCAAGACCCTTCTTCAGACTCAGGGGTGAGGAAGACCCAAATATAACGATATGTAAGGTGTGAAAATGAGACATCAAAAGAGATGTAGAATAGATCATTGTTGGCAAGGAGAAGGTGACAACAAAGCAAAGAGAGATAAATTGTAATCGGGGACAGACTGGTTGGAGAACTGTGAAGGGGAGGGGGTGGAGAGAGAGTCTCCCTCTCAATAGACTGTCTGAAGAAGGGTCTTGACCCGAAACATCACCCATTCCTTCTATCCAGAGATGCTGCCTGTTCCACTGAGTTAATCCAGCATTTGTGTCCATCTTCTGTGTAAACGAGCATCTGCAGTTCCTTCCTACATATGATGTAATCGGTTGCCGGCTCTGATTTGTCCTGGTCTTTTCTTGATCCCAGTTCCCCCCTCCCTCCCCCCCTTACAATCAGTCTGAAGAAGGGTCTCCGGAGATGCTGGCTATCCATCACCTATCCATTGTCTCCAGAGATGCTGCCTGAACCAGAGTTACTCCAGCACTTTGTGTCGAGTTTGTTGACAGGCTCCTTCTCTCTCTGTTTGGCTGTGACTTCAAGTCCAACAAAGTCCAGATTATGATCTCACTGAACAGTCTAGGATTGACAGAGTTGATGGTCAGAGGTTCCCTTTGTTAGAACAAGTACTGGAGAACTCAGTGGGTCAGTCAGCATCTGTGGAGGGAATGAACACATGACGTTTTGGGAGGGGACGTTCTTCAGACTGATTCAGGGTCCACATCTGAAGCATTTTCTGTCCACTCCCTCCACAGATGCAGCCTGACCCACCGAGTTCCTCCAGCACACTGTGTTTTGTTGAAGGTCCAGCATCTGCAGTCCCTTGTGTCTCCCTCTGTGAGGTGCAACATCAAACAGAGAGTTGCTGCTGCTGTGGGTAGCACCAGCTGGGGAAGAGCCGGAAGCTCCAGCTGATGCCCTGACCAATATCTCTCAGCTCAACCAATGTCACCGATCATTATCTTCCTACAGTGCTGCACAGTGACTTTGTTGTGGCAAAGTGTACACTTTCAATATGACAACAGCGACCACATTTAAAACAAAATACTTCCTTGTCTGTCAGGGATTTAGTATTTCCTGGGCTTGGCAAAGGCAGTGTTTAGATGTGCCCACGTAAATACATTGTTATTAGCTCCAAAGACGTACAGGTTTGTAGGCTAATTGGCTTGGTGAAATTGTAAATTGTCCCATCTGTGTGGATAGTGTTAGTGTGCAGGGCTCACTGGTAGGCACGGACTGGGTGGGTTGAAGGGCCTGTTTCTGCGCTGTATCTTTAAACATTATTGCTAGGTTACTATTAATTTTATCTGACATATGAGAGCATGTGATAGAACTAAAATTGGTCCAAAACACCGCAGCGAGACTCCTGACGGGTGCCCGTAAAAGGGACCACATCACCCCGATTCTGGCCTCTCTCCACTGGCTCCCTGTACGGTACAGAATCAACTTCAAGCTCCTCCTATTCACATACAAAGCCCTAAACGGGCTTGCCACCCCCCCCATCCCATATCAAAAATCTTCTAACCCAGGTCCCTCAGGTCGGCCGACTTGGGGCTACTCACTATCCCGCGGTCTAGGCTTAAGCTCAGGGGTGACCGCGCTTTTTGCGGTTGCAGCTCCTAGACTGTGGAACAGCATCCCTCTCCCCATCAGAACTGCCCCCTCCATCCACTCCTTTAAGTCCAGGCTCAAAACCTATTTCTACTCCCTAGCGTTTGAGGCCCTCTGAGGGGGCGCTGTGAACTGTTTTATGTATGTGCTGTTATGTTTGTGTGCCATTGTATGTTCGTTTCTTAGTACCTGAACTGATGTACAGCACTTTGGTCAACGTGGGTTGTTTTTAAATGTGCTATACAAATAAAATTGACTTGACTTGACTTGACTTGACTAAAGTGCTTTTGGTCCGATAAGCTACTGAAGATCAGACTATATGTGCACTCAGTTTAAATTTGCGAATTCTGCAAGCAAAAAATTGACGAGTGTGTTAAATAAATAACACATAATACTTCAAAATGTTCTATTATCAATAAGCTATCAGGAAATATATAGGCTGTTTTATATACTGGACATTTGAAGTATGGAAGAGTGTAGGAAAAAAAACTGCAGATGCCAGTTAAAATCAAAGGTAGATACAAAATGCTGGAGTAACTCAGCGGGTCAGGCAGCATCTCGGGGGTAAGGAATGGGTGACATTTTGGGTCGGGACCGCCCCCTCCCCTGACATCAGTCTGAAGAGGGTCTTGACCCGAAATGTCATCCATTCCTTCTCTCCCGAGATGCTGCCTGACCCCCTGAGTTACTCCAGCATTTTGTGTTTACCTTTGAAGTATGGAAGAGTCTGATAGAGGGCCCACACCTGAAATAATGTCTAGTCTCTCCCTCCACAGATGTTGCCTGATCCGCTGAGTGATAGAATCAGTGTGGAAACAGGCCCTTCAGCCCAACCTGCCCACACCGACCAACATGTCCCATCCTCACTAGTCCCATCTGCCTGCGCTTGGCCCATATCCCGCCAAACTGTCCTATCCATGTACCTGTCCAATTGTTTCTTAAATGTCGCAAGACTACCTGCCTCAATTACCTCCTCTGGCAGCTCGTTCCATACACCCACCACCCTCTGTGTGAAATTATTTACCCCTCAGGTTCCTATTAAATCTTTCCCCTTCACTCACCTTATGTCATCTGGTACTCGATTCCCTTACTCTGGGCAAAGTACATCTACCCAATCTATTCCTCCCATGATTTTATACACCTCTATAAGATTACCCCTCATCCTCCTGCACTCCAAGGAATAAAGTCCTAGACTGCTCAACCTCTCCCTATAGCTCAGATGCTCGAGTCCTGGCAACATCCTCGTAGCTCTCTGCACCCTTTCCAGCTAGACAACATCTTTCCTGTGATGTGGTGCAAAAAAATGAACACAATATTCCAAATGTGGCCTGACCTACATTTTATATAACTGCAACTTCTAAACTCAGCATAGTTCCTCCAGCAATTTGTGTATCGTCCCAGGTTGAGTGTCCATGTGTGGCCCACTACCTCTGTGAAGATGATCCCTCACCTGCTCATGGGGATAAAACAAAGATATTTAGATTTAGAGATACAGCGCGGAAACAGGCCCTTCGGCCCACCGAGTCTGTGCCGCCCAGCGATCCCCGCACATTAACACTATCCTACACCCACTAGGGACAATTTTTACATTTACCCAGTCAATTAACCTACATACCTGCACGTCTTTGGAGTGTGGGAGGAATCCGAAGATCTCGGAGAAAACCCACGCAGGTCACGGGGAGAACGTACAAACTCCGTACAGACGGCGCCCGTAGTCAGGATCGAACCTGAGACTCCGGCGCTGCATTCGCTGTAAGGCAGCAACTCTACCGCTGCGCCACCGTGCCGCCCCCATAAAATGCTGGAATAGCTCAGTGGGACAGGCAGCATCTCTGGAGAGAAGGAATGGGTGACATTTCAGGTCAAGGCGCTGCTTCAGATTGACGTCAGGGGAGGGGGAGGTACATAGATAAGGAAGTGAAAGGTGTGAAAATAGGACAAAGAGAATGGAAAATCAAGGAAATGTAGAACAATACGATATGATAGAACTTTATTTATCCCAGGAGAGAAATTGATCTGTCAACAGTCATAAGAACACAAAATACGTGAAACATGAAATGAAAGTGAGGAGTGGAAAGGATGGGGGGTTGTGCCAATATTGAGGGGGAGGGGTATAAGAAAATAACTGCAGATGCTGGTACAAATCGAAGGTATTTATTCACAAAATGCTGGAGTAACTCAGCAGGTCAGGCAGCATCTCAGGAGAGAAGGAATGGGTGACGTTTCGGGTCGAGACCCTTCTTCAGACTGATTGGGGGGAGGGGAGTCAGGCTCAGTCAACCCCACCCCACGACAGGAGGAGGAAGGGTTGGACAGTTTGATAGCCACAGAATAGATCAATGTTAGCCGGGAGAAGGTGCCAATAAGGTGCCAGAGATCAAATGTAGTCGGAGACAGTCAGACTGGTGGGAGAACTGTGAAGGGGGAGGGGATGGAGAGAGAGAGGGAAAACAGGGGCTACTTGAAGTTAGAGAAGTCAATGTTCATAAGATGCCCAAGCGAAATACGAGTGGATAAAACATCAGACTAATGTGGGTTGGAATAGGTAGGTACAGACAGACACAACATAACTGAACATCAAATGTAGTATTACAGTGTTTGTTGTTACGTTGTACGGTGTAATTAGTTACATGACCTGGA
>NC_135990.1:17191205-17201205 GCF_053455715.1 Rhinoraja longicauda
GTGGCTATGGATGGGATGGGTGGGAGTGGACAGAGCTCCAAGCTGTTCAGAACTGGCCCGGGTATTTTGAGGGGGACTTCTCTTCACGAGAGGGTGTTTGGAAGCAGAGACTCGCTGTGTGTGAAGCACTTTGATGAGCAGATGGAGCAGATGGAGCACCAAGACAAAGGCTGCAGCCGGGGGGGGGGGGGGTGCTGGAGTTAACCGATGGGAGCCTGGTCTAGCTCCATCTCAGCCACTCTCTGTTAGCCACTGCCTTAATGCTTAAACTAAACTACACTAAACCAATGTCTCTCAGGGCCTCATTACCACAGAGCATAAAAACCACTGCATCAGACAAAGTTGATGCCAAATTAAATCGTTCCAAACCTCAAGCTCGACTCTCTCCATTATGAGACTTAAGTACATTATTACTTTACTCATGTGTAGGAAGGAACTGCAGATGCTGGTTTAAACCAAAGATAGACACAAAATGCTGGAGTAACTCAGCGGGACAGGCAGCATCTCTGGAGAGAAGGAATGGGTGATGTTTCGGGTTGAGACATTTGAGTCTGATGAAGGGCCTCGACACAAAACTTCTCCAGGGACGTTTTCTCCAGAGATGCTGCCTGTCCCGCTGAGTTACTCCAGCATTTTGTGTCTATCGTCGGTTTAAACCAGCATCTGCAGTTCCTTCCTACACATCATGGATAAAGGTTGGAAGGCAGGGTTGTGTGGAGCAATGGATGGGTTCCTGTTTGATCTTCTAGCTTGATGGTTCTCTGGAGGGAAGGAATGGGTGACGTATTGGGTCGAGACCCTTCGTCAGACCTATTTAACTCATACGTGGTATAATCAGCACGCAAGCAAACATAGTCACTGTATCTCGGTACACCTGATAATAAACCACTAATAGAGGCACATGTCACACAACATGGAAACAAGCCCTTCGGCCCATCGTGTCCATGCCAGCCCTCAAGTACCTCTTCCCACCAATCACACTTTCCTTGAAGGGTCTCGACCCAAAACGTCACCCATTCCTTCTCTCCAGAGATGCTGCCTGACCCGCTGAGTTATTCCAGCATTTTGTGATACCTTCGATTTGTACCAGCATCTGCAGTTATTTTCCAACACTTTCCTTGCTGGCTTTGATCTGTCTTTTGGCATATCTTTCATTCATTTGTTCTCTGTACGTTTTCATATCTCTCATTTCCCTTTCCCCTAACTCTCAGTCACCTATTCCTTTTCTCCAGAGATGGTGCCTGACCTGCTGAATTGAGTTCTTTTTAGTATAGTTTAGTTTAGAGATACAGCGTGGAAACAGGCCCTTCGGCCCACCGAGTCCGCGCCGCCCAGCGATCCCCGCACATTAACACTATCCTACACACACTAGGGACAATTTTTACATTTACCAAGCCAATTAACCTACAAACCTGTACATCTTTGGAGTGTGGGAGGAAACCGAAGATCTCGGAGAAAACCCTCGCAGGTCACGGGGAGAACGTACAAACTCCGTACAGACGGCGCCCGTAGTCAGGATCGAACCTGAGTCTCTGACGCTGCATTCGCTGTAAGACAGCAACTCTACCGCTGCGCCACCGTGCCGAGTTACTCCAGCATGCCGTGTCTATCTTCGGTTTAAACCAGTCCTTGCTATCTGTGTTGTGTTGACAACTCTCAGCCTTGCTGTGCTCACAGGTAGGAGAGGAGGGGAGTGAGGGTGAGTGTGGGTGTCCCACACTGGAGATGTCATGGCAGGAGGGAGGGAGTTAGTGTCAGGACAGTGTCAACTGCAATGGGGCTGTGCCCAGCCATTGTACGCTTCACAGCAAACTGTGAAAATGGCAGTAAGTACTGTATACAATACATTGCAGCGGCCAGCTACACAGATTTAAATCTGCCAACTTTTACATTTGGGCAGTTTTGATTGTTACAGGAGAAATTCATGCACTCAGCCACCACTTGCAAAGCATCCAACTAGAGCAAACTAGTTTACTTTTTTTTTAAGTGTCACGGTGGTGCAGCGGTAGAGTTGCTGCCCTACAGCTCCAGAGACCCGGGTTCCATCCTGACTACGGGTGCTGTCTGTACAGAGTTTCTATGTTCTCCCCGTGACTGCGTGGGCTTCCTCCGGGTGCTCCGGTTTCCTCCCACACTCCAAATACGTGCTGGTTTGTAGGTTAATTGGTTTTGGTAAATTGTCCCTGGTGTGTGGGATAGAACGAGTGTACTGGTGATTGTTGGTCGGCATGGACTCTTTGGGCTGAAGGGCCTGTTTCCACGCTGTATCCCGAAACTAAACTAATCCACTTGTGAATAATTTAGTTGGGAGGAAACTAGTAATGGAGGGCTCTGGAAGCTGGAAAGCCAATGCCATCTTCCCCTTGGCCCAAACACCACCGCACACCTCTCAAGCAACTTACAGGCTGCATCCCAAAATACAGGCCGTCAACAAGTGGGCGGTGTAGGCAAGTTGGGCCGAAGGGCCTGTTTCCACACTGTATCACTCTGTGACTCTATGACTAGTGTAGCTGGGACACGTTGGTCGGTGTGGGCAAGTTGGGCCGAAAGGCCTGTTTCGACACTGTATCACTCGATGACTCGAGTGTAGCTGGGACATGTTGGACGGTGTGGGCAAGTTGGGCTGAAGGGCCTGTTTCCACACTGTATCACTCTATGACTAGTGTAGCTGGGACATGTTGGACGGTGTGGGCAAGTTGGGCTGAAGGGCCTGTTTCCACACTGTATCGCTCTATGACTGCGGTAATGTACAGACACATCCCTCATCACCCTGGCCCCAACACCACCGACTCCTGATGCTGCACCACCCTTGCAATAGCTGCATGTCCACACACACGCGGTGCACACACGTGACCCGGCAGCCTGACAGCAACATCGATTCTTTATAAAAGTGCCCTGCTTAATATCGTCCTTCTGATAGAGGCGGCACGGTGGCGCAGTGGTAGAGTTATTGCCTTGTAGCGAATGCAGCGCCAGAGACCCGGGTTCCATCCCGACTACGGGCGCCGTCTGTACGGAGTTTGTACGTTCTCCCCGTGACCCTCGTGGGTTTTCTCCAAGATCTTCGGTTTCCTCCCACACTCCAAAGACGTACAGGTTTGTAGGTTAATTGGCTTGATGTAAATGTAAAAATTGTCCCTAGTGGGTGTAGGATAGTGTTGGTGTGCGGGGATCGCTGGGCAGCGCGGACCCGATGGGCCGAAGGGCCTGTTTCCCCGCTGTATCACTAAACTAAACTAAACTAAAAATGTCTGCTGCCCCACTGCCACCCTGCACCGACGATGATGAAGCATCACAGCAATCTGCAGTCCACTTTAGTTTAGTTTAGAGATACAGCACCAAAACAGGCCCCTCGGCCCACTTGGTCCGCACCAATCAGCGATCCTCGTACATTAACACCATCCTACACACACAAGAGTAATTTACACCTACACCAAGCCAAGGAAAACCCAGAGCCCTGGAGCTTCAACACCGACCCCCGGGGTAAGAGGAGCAGTCACTGAGCCAGGGCCTCAGCCACCCAGCGGGCACCCTGATACCATGAAGTGGCATCCAGAGGGTTGGGAATGGGAAGGAAGCCCGGCTCCAGTAGGGAATGGATGGATCGGTCACGAGGAAGCCCCCACACCTTCTCCAGTGGAAGGCAAGCTAGAAGAGGGACATCTCGTGGCATTGGCAGCTTCCACTAGCCTCTAGAGCTCTATCTAACTCGCTCTTAAACATTCAGATATAGGAGTCAGCACTGGGGTGGGGGCCAGAAGGCCGCGGTCACCTCGTAGATAAGGCTGCAGCACAAACAACGAGAACCGAAGATGCTGGAGAGTAACTCAGCGGGTCAGGCAGCATCTCTGGAGAGAAGGAATGGGTGACGTTTCAGGTCGAGGCCCTTCTTCAGGCTCCACGTGTGGTGAAGGAGGATCAGGATTACCATTTAGTAATATAGTGTGTGGTTCCCATCGGGAGGTTCTGGCTTGAAGGCATGTGTCTGTGGCCAATTCACCTCAGCATCTGTTCCACTGACTAGTTCCCTCCCTCATTAAATGCATGACTGACAATGAGTTCAGAAACAGGTCCATATAAGGTGCCGGCAGGTCTCATATCAGCAGCGCTCTCAATAGGAACAGTGTGACGACCAACAAGCTCCATCACACATCGTAGCATCACACATTTGTTTTAATCAAACTAAACCCATCACATTGGTGAGAAGGATAAGTCAAGGAGACATGCTCGAGGGATGTGAGCTGCCTCTAACACTCTATGTAACACTGCCCAGTACTGATACGGGCACTGCCCACCCCACCCTACACTGCCCGGTCTAACATGGGCACTGACCTCCCCACCCCACACTGCCCGGTCTAACACGGGTACTGACCTCCCCACCCCACACTGCCCGGTCTAACATGGGTACTGACCTCCCCACCCCACACTGCCCGGTCTAACACGGGCACTGACCTCCCCACCCCACACTGCCCGGTCTAACATGGGCACTGACCTCCCCACCCCACACTGCCCGGTCTAACACGGGTACTGACCTCCCCACCCCACACTGCCCGGTCTAACACGGGTACTGACCTCCCCACCCCACACTGCCCGGTCTAACACGGGTACTGACCTCCCCAAACACTGCCCAGTACTGATACGGGCACTGCCCACCCCACCCCTCACAGCCCGGTCTAACACGGGTACTGACCTCCCCACCCTACACTGCCCGGTCTAACATGGCACTGACCTCCCCACCCCACACTGCCCGGTCTAACACGGGTACTGACCTCCCCACCCCACACTGCCCGGTCTAACATGGGCACTGACCTCCCCAAACACTGCCCAGTACTGATACGGGCACTGCCCACCCCACCCCACACTGCCCGGTCTAACATGGGTACTGCCTTCCCCACCCCACCCGGTCTAACATGGGCACTGCCCTCCCCACCCCACACAGCAACATGGGTACTGACCCCCCCACCCCACACTGCCTGGTCTAACACGGGTACTGACCTCCCCACCCCACACTGCCCGGTCTTACACGGGTACTGACCTCCCCACCTTGAGTTATAAGTTATATACCTGTCCAAATGTCTTTTAAATGTGGTTATAATCCCAGCCTCAACGACCTCTCTGGCAGCCTGTTCCATACACCCACCACCCTGTGTGTGAAAAAGTTGTCTCTCAGGTTCCTATTAAATCTATCCCCCCTCACCTTAAACCTATGTCATCCGGTTATTGATTCCCCTCTGGGTAAAGATTCTGTGCGTCTCCCATATCAATTCCCCTTATACACCTCGAGAAGATCACCCTTCATCCTCCTGCGCTCCAATGAATAAATAGTTAATCTGCTCAACCACTCCCTGTAGCCCAGGATCTCAAGTCATGGCACAATTCTTCTCAGCAACATTCTTTTTCCAGCTTAATGACATTCCAGGGTGACCAGAACTGATCACAACACTCCATGTATGGCCTCACCAACAGCTTGTTCAACTGGAACATAGCATCCCAACTTCTATACTCAATATCCTGACCAATGGCCAATGTGCCGAAAGCCTTCTTGGACACCCTCTCAACCTGTGACGACACTTTTAAAGAAACTCTGTACCTGCATCCTAGATCCCTCCATTCTACAACACTCCACAGAAGCCTGCCATTCACTGTGAAGACCCTGCCTTCCAAAAATGCAACACTCCATTTATATCTGCATTAAGCCCCATTAACCATTCCTCATCCCAGTTGCCCAACTGAATAAGATCCTGCTCATTTTTGATAACCATCTTCGCTATCTATGGTACCTCCCACTGTCGTGTCATCAGCAAACTTGCTAATTGTACTTTCCACATTCTCATCCAAATCATCGACATAAACCACAAACAGTAACGGGCCCAGCACTGAGCCGAGCCACACCACCAGTCACAGCCTCCAATCTGAGAAGCAACCTTCCTCCCTCTGCTTCCTTCCATGAAGCCATTTCTCCATCCAGTCGGCTAGCTCTCCCTGGATCCCTCTCTCCTCACCCGCTGTAACACTGATCCCTCACTGATCTCAAGAACAGTACAGCACAGTATTGAAGAGAGACACCAAATACCGGAGTATACAGCAGGTCAGGCAGCATCTCTGGAGCACATGAATAGGTGAGCTGTCGGTCGGAACCCTTCTTCAGACTGCAATGTTTTATATCATCAGACGTAGATTTGCCCGAATAAGCCCAGATTTGTCTGAAGAGGCTCTCCAAGGTGCTGGTCAGGCTGCATTTGGAGTATTGTCAGCCATTGTGGGCCCCATATCTGAGGAAGGATGTGCTGGACCTGGAGAGGGTCCAGAGGAGGTTTACAAGAACGATCCCAGGAATGAGTGGGTTAACATATGATGAATGTTTGACAGCACTGGGCCTGTACACGCTGGAGTTCAGAAGAATGAGGGGGGACCTCATTGAAACGTACCGAATAGTGAAAGGCCTGGATAGAGTGGATGTGGAGAGGATGTTTCCACTAGTGGGAGAGTCTAGGACTAGAGGTCACAGCCTCAGAATTAAAGGACAATCCTTGAGGAAAATGAGAAGGAATTTCTTTAGTCAGAGGGTGGTGAATCTGTGGAATTCTTTGCCACAGAAGGCTGTGGAGGCTAAGTCAATGGATATTTTTAAGGCAGAGATAGATAGATTGTTGATTAGTGCAGGTGTCAGTGTTTATGGGGAGATGGCAGGAGAATGGGGTTAGGAGGGAGAGGTAGATCATCCATTATTGAATGGTGGGGTAGACTTGATGGGCTGAATGGCCTAATTCTACTCCTGTTTATTATGACCTTGTGAAGAAGGGTCTCAATCTGGTGTCACCCATTCCTTCTCTCCAGAGATGCTGCCTGATTCGCTGAGTTACTCCAGCATTTTGTGTCTATCTTCAGTGTAAACCAGCATCTGCAGTTCCTTCCTGCCCAAATAAGGTGATGATTTTAGTCCAGACCAGCAGACTGAATGCAGGCTGATGCTGGTGGAGTAGCAGGTACACTCGGTCATTCAGATGGTAAGTCCCACTGGTCCTTGATGGTCCAAGCCTCCAGTGCAGAACTCCAAAGAGAGGTTGCCCTCGATGTACAAGAAGGAACTACAGATGCTGGTTTATACTGAAGCTACGGAAAGTATCGCTGATTAATCAGCGGGTCAGGCAGCATCTCTGGAGAAAAGGAACAGGTGTTGTTTTGGTCGAACCCCTTCAAGGTCAGAAGATATCCTTGGTCCAAGGTGGAGAGAGGATCTGCCCATCAGCAGCTGAGCTGCCGGGCTGATGTTGAACAAATCCCCTTGGGCTTGGCTGCAAACACACTGGCCTGAAACTGGATCTTGCTGAAGTGCAGCCAGACAAAGGGCAGCCACACACGGTGGGAAGGATCAATCGTAGCACAACACACCAGATGCAGCATGGACTAAATCAAACCGTGACTCCAGAGCACACACAACAGCTGTGTGCACATCTGGCACTGCAGCAATGCAAGGTAACTGGGTTAAAACACAGTCAGGCTGGGGCGGGAGAAAAAGATATTGGCTTCATTTACACAAACAACTGCCTGAAAGAACAGGGAACAATTGAGAAGAGGTTTGGAAATAGATATTTTCAGTTCAGTTTAGTTTAGAGATACAGCGTGGAATCACCGAGTCTACGCCAACCAGCGATCCCCGCACACTTACACTATTCTACACACACTAGGGACAATTTACAATTATACCAAGCCAATTAACCTGCAAACCTGCACGTCTTTGGAGTGTGGGAGGAAACCGGAGCACCCGGGAAAAAAACCCACGCAGGTCACGGGGAGAACGTACAAACTCCGTACAGACAGCACCCGTAGTCGGGATGGAACCCGGGTCTCTGGCGCTGCAAGGCTGCAACTCTACCGCACATTTGATCGTTGGTGCAGAGTGCTGGGGGTACGTGAGGCGAGTGGAGTTAATGAGCATGACCAGAGGTTTCAGCCACAACCTTTCACCCCACGCAAAGGTCCAGGGCCGGAGGACATTGCTTTAAGGTCAGAGGGGATGTGCGGGGGAAATGATCATTTACACAGAGTGGCGGTAGCCTGGGGGATGTGCTGCTACAGGTAGTGGTGGATGCTGATACAATAGGGACATCTGAGTGGCTTTTACATAGGCACGTGGATATGTAGGGAATGGAGGGGTATGGAGACACAGGAGATTAGTTTAACGTGGCCTGGTGTTCAGTGTGGACATTGTGGGCCAGAGGGCCTGGTCCTGCACTATGGTCTATATAACATGGACAATGGAGTCCTCTTGTTAACCCACTGTGTGGCTCTCATTCACTGTGTGGCTCTCATTCAATGTCTGTCTGTCTGTCTGTCTGTCTGTCTGTCTGTCTGTCTGTCTGTCTGTCTGTCTGTCTGTCTGTCTGTCTGTCTGTCTGTCTCTCTCTCTCTCTCTCTCTCTCTCTCTCTCTCTCTCTCTCTGTCTCTCTCTGTCTGTCTCTGTTTCTGTCACTCTCTCTGTCCGTCTCTGTCTCTGTCTCTCTCTCCCTCTCTCTCTCAGTCTCTCTCTGTCTCTGTCTCTGTCTCTGTCTCTGTCCCTGTCTCTGTCTCTGTCTCTCTGTCTCTGTCTCTCTCTGTCTCTGTCTCTCTGTCTCTGTCTCTGTATCTGTCTCTGTCTCTCTGTCTCTGTCTCTCTCTGTCTCTGTCTCTGTCTCTCTGTCTCTGTCTGTCCCTGTCTCTGTCTCTGTCTCTCTGTCTCTGTCTCTGTCTCTCTGTCTCTGTCTGTCTCTGTCTCTGTCTCTGTCTGTCTCTGTCTCTGTCTCTGTCTCTGTCTCTGTCTCTGTCTCTCTGTCTCTGTCTCTGTCTCTCTCTGTCTCTCTCTCCCTCTCTCAGTCTCTCTCTGTCTCTGTCTCTGTCTCTCTGTCTCTGTCTCTGTCTCTCTGTCTCTCTGTCTCTGTCTCTGTCTCTGTCTCTGTCTCTGTCTCTGTCTCTGTCTCTCTGTCTCTGTCTCTGTCTCTCTGTCTCTGTCTCTCTGTCTCTCTGTCTCTCTGTCTCTGTCTCTCTGTCTCTGTCTCTGTCTCTGTCTCTGTCTCTCTCTGTCTGTGTGTGTGTGTCTCTCTCCCTCCTTCCCTCTCATTCATACACTATCTCTCACTCTCACTCACTTACTCTCTCCCTCTCGCTCTCTCTCTCTCACTCTCTCTCTCCCTCTCGCTCTCTCTCTCTCTCACTCTCTCTCTCCCTCACACACTGTCCTAATTTGAGGAAGGACATCCTTGTAATTGAGGCAGTGCAGCGTAGGTTCACGAGATTGATCCCTGGGATGGCGCGACTGTCATATGAGGAAAGATTGGAAAGACTGGACTTGTATTCACTGGAGTTTAAAAGGATGAGAGGGGATCTTGTAGAGACGTATAAAATTATAAAAGGACTGGACAAGCTAGATGCAGGAAAAATCCTCCCAATGTTGGGGGAATCCAGAACCAGGGTCTTAGAATAAAGGGGAGGCCATTTAAAACTGAGGTGAGAAGAAACTTTTTCACCCAGAGAGTTGTGAATTTGTGGAATTCTCTGCCACAGGGTCGAAGGGCCAGCATGGACGTAGGGCCGAAGGGCCAGCATGGACGTAGGGCTGAAGGGCCAGCATGGACGTAGGGCCGAAGGGCCAGCATGGACGTAGGGCTGAAGGGCCAGCATGGATGTAGGGCCGAAGGGCCAGCATGGACGTAGGGCCGAAGGGCCAGCTTGGATGTAGGGCTGAAGGGCCAGCATGGATGTAGGGCCGAAGGGCCAGCATGGACGTGGGGCTGAAGAGACAGCATGGACGTGGGGCTGAAGGGCCAGCATGAATGTAGGGCCGAAGGGCCAGCATGGATGTAGGGCCAAAGGGCCAGCATGGATGTAGGGCCAAAGGGCCAGCATGGACGTAGGGCCGAAGGGCCAGCATGGATGTAGGGCCGAAGGGCCAGCATGGATGTAGGGCCAAAGGGCCCATTTCTGCGCTGCATTACTCTAGGACTTGACCAATCATTCTTTGACA